>NC_066516.1:23639717-23899717 GCF_024679095.1 Eriocheir sinensis
CATACATTAGCAACAGAGGCGCCCCCACAATACCTTAGGGAAGTGAGGGTCTCCTACTATAGAACTTGGACGTATATATTTGGTAGGTCTTAACACAGTGATATTTTTTGCTGCTGGTTATAACATGGAAAGATAGGAAGCAAACATCGTGGATTAGAAATACTACAGAACTTGGACCTATATATTTGGTAGGTCTTAACACAGTGATATTTTTTGCTGCTGGTTATAACATGGAAAGGAAGGCAGCAAACATCGTGGATTAGGGAACAAAGAGAGGTTGGAAAATAAACTTAGGCAGGTCATATCAGACGTATGACTGACAATAACTGGACGAGCAACCTAGCAGAGTGGCAACCCAGAAACTGTAGGTTAGGGCGAACAGAGGATTAGGTGGAGAGATGAAACTGAAGCATTTGTCGCAACAGGAAGGAGTAGCTTGACATCAGACAAGAGAGAGATGGAGGGCATTGGGAAAGACCTTAATCCAACATTAGACTATAGACCAGTAGTAGTAGGGACTGTTGAAGATGATGATGATGATGATGATGATGACTTTTTTTTTACAGCAAAGGAGTCAGTTTAAGGGCATAAAAAAAGGAAACAAATATGAATGAAAAACCCGCTACTCACTGCTTCCAAAAAGAGTTAGAGGAGTGGCCGAAAGATAGGTCAATTTCGGGAGGAGAGGTGTCCTAATGATGAAGATGATGATGGTGATGATGATGATGACCTAACTGACCCCGAAACACACAATAATATAACATAGTAACACATTAAAATCACTCTTCCTTCATTTTCGCCATCCAAAGAAAAATAATTGAGAAAACTTTTATTTTGGAGAAGTGCTTTTGGAACATTTTTCTGCCGCTTTCCCCTTGAGCAGCACCCTTTACTATAAAAACAACAACGAAAAGAGAGTTATCAAAATATGCACAACCCGAAACGATGAAGGAGGAAAACGTGACGTGGTATAAAGGGGGAAAGGAGGTAGGCGTCATGTGGTAAAGGGGAGAGAGAGCCGCGGAAGGCCATAAAAAAAAAAAAAAAAACACGAAACGCACAAAGAGCCTTGGAGGTGCGTAAAACATCCACCCGAGGGAGCCTGCATGCACTCGTCTTCTTCAGCGTTTCGGTACCTTAGTTCGCCGGTTTAAAAGCCTCTCGTAGACCTTACTAGGGTTTTCACGGCCCGTTTTGTGATCCGCGTGATAGTTGTACCCGACTTCTGCATCTTGAGCTGGAAAATCGCCAATGAAGACAAGGTTAATCTTCTCAACGGCCTTAGGACACTTCTACTCAATTCAGTTAAAATAAAATTAAGTTTCTAAAAATTAACTAAAACACATAACTAATAAATGTTCCCGGCCTCTTGAATATGGACCCTGGAGCCTCGCTAAGCATGGGAGTCACGCACGCACGGGGGAAAGAGGAAGAGGGGAGGAACACAAAGGAACACAAAGGAAGAACAAACAACAGCAGAGGAGGAGAATCAAGGAGAAAGGAGTCGAGTATGCCATTTATCGCTTGCAGGGGTAAAGGATAAGCACTGGTGGCAGAAAGACCTTTAAGTGTCCCGTCGTTTATCCTTCGAGACAAGGCCCCGAGCACCAGTCCCGGAGGCCGCCGATGACGCTGGTTGGCCACGCAAATATCACCGCCAATCAAAATACGTCGGTCACCCCTAATTCGTTGAGGGTAAACTGGCCTAAGGTTTTGTTGCACTCTTGCCCAATTACCTCCGTACGGTTAAGTGGGGGTCACTGTTGGTCTTCCTGGTGAAACGCGAGGGAAAAACTATGATTTGTCCCCGTCAATCAGAGTGAACTGGATACTCTCACCCCGGCAGCGTGAAAGGTGCTGTGTCTGAGGTGGTGTTTTTGCATGGCGTGGTGTGTGTGTGTTCTTGGCCAACTCCCTGCTCCTTACGGTTATATGGTGGTCTTGATATTAATTAATCTTCCTGCTGAGTGTTTGTATGATAGAGAGATATCGTGACTTTTGCTTCAACTCACGAGCTTAATATTAAACTTGGTGTTACGAAATTTATCCTTCAGATGTTCCTAGGGAGATGTTATTTATGTATGTATGTTTGGGAAAGATTATTATTATTATTGTTGTTGTTAGTATCATTATTATTATTATTATTATTATTATTATTATTATTATTATTATTATTATTATTATTATTATTATTATTATTATTATTATTATTATTATCATTACTAGTCTTCCACAGCACGCCCTTTGCTTCCCTTCCGTTTCTCCCTCAGCTTCCCGTACATATAAGGTTGTACCATAAGAGTCTTACAATAAAAGGCCTTAAAATTGGAGAATAAAATATTTTCGTTTTTTTTTTTTTTTTTTTTTTTGGCCTTCCGCGGCTCTCTTTCCCCTTTACCACATGATGCCTACCTCCTTTCCCCCTTCATACCACGTCACGTTTTCCTCCTCTCCTCCTTTCTTTTCATTCTCCCTTCCGCCACTAACACCCCAACACGTC
Organism: Eriocheir sinensis; assembly: GCF_024679095.1. Lineage (NCBI taxonomy): Eukaryota > Metazoa > Arthropoda > Malacostraca > Decapoda > Varunidae > Eriocheir > Eriocheir sinensis. The sequence continues at coordinate 23,642,218 of NC_066516.1, forward strand.
TCTATCAAGTTGTATGCAATAATTTTCCTTTCCTCCCTTATACCGCATCACGTCTTCCTCCTCTTCTCCTTTCGTTTCATCCTCCCCCCTGCCACAAACACCCCCCACGTCTGTATTAAGTCGTCTGCAATAATATAACAACACAGGACTAAAATAGGATCAAACTTTGGCCTCTCACAACAAGTCTCCTCTGTTTACACGCGCCGCAGTCCCGTTGGTGGCCAAGGAAAAAAATAGTACGGTTGAGTCTCCTCTTTGCTCTTCGATAACTCACCCAGCACCTTTTTTTTTGTCTCTGTTCTTCATGCGACTGCTTTCTATACCATAATCTTTGGGTGCATGTATTTTTTTTGTGTGTGTATAATTATGTATGTATGTATGTATATGTGTACGTATGTATGTATGTATGTACGTATGAATGTATGTATTTTCGTGAGTCAGGGATAATTTGAGGCGGTGGGAAGATGTCACGACCCATTGATCCCTGTGTCTCCCTTGGGCGGTGATCATATGTTTCCTGCATTCCCCGCCGCGCACACCCTCGCGGCGCCGGCAAAAAGTTCAGTGTTCCTCCGGGTCACGCGGCGTCCGTTATGGAAACTGGCGTGGCGGCTGTGCGGACTGCAGGTGCCAGATGGCCTTAGCGCCGCATGCTGGACAAGAAAGGAAAACAGAAAGCCTCAAAGATACATACAAAGGAAATGTTGTTTTTTCTCTCTAATTTCGTGAAACTGAAAGGTCGGGGCGGGGAAGGCGGTGACCTTATGGCTGCGTGAGGGATGGGGGAGGGAGGGAAGCAGGATGGCGTGATGTGGAAAGGGAGGAAGAGAGTGGCAAAGGGCCAATAAACCACAGGAAAATATATTAGCCTTTCCATTTTAGCCCTTCCTTTGACGCGCCGCCGTGGTGTAGTGGATAGCCCGCCAAGCCACGAGTCAGCTGGCCAGTTTTTAATTCCCGGCCCGGGCTGTAGACGCGCACCCCGCCCACTTGCTCGTGCTTCCGGTTTGAGCTGCTCGATTAATGAGAACACGGGGTAACCTGGGGAAGGGAAACTGAGGTAACCCGGATGTCACACTTACCGGATATCAAACTTGCACCCATCCATCTGTCCATACATTCATACATACATACGTATATACACACATACTACATACATGCATACGTACATAAATTGATACACACGCATATTCATTCATAGAGACACAGACAGACAGACAGACAGACAGACAGACAGACAGACAGATAGACATAAATGAAAAAAATCGCCGCAGAATCAATGTAGCAATCATATATACAAAAAAAAAATGAGTTGCATGAGTTATCGGGAAAAAAACCAGAGGGGATTATACCTTTTTTTTTTCTTCTTTTTGGGTGTTAACAACGGGATTGCAACGCCTACATATAGAGAGAGAAGACCTGTCGTTGAAGGCCGATAGAAGAAATATAGCTACAAGGCCGTGAATATACGAATCAAAAGGTCCTTAATAGTTACTGGAACGATCTGGCTGCGGGGACAGGTAAAAAATGCACAGGAAATAGATCAAATTACAATTGAAGTAGACGGACATAACCAAAGAGAGAAAGAAGACAATGGAAGCTTAATGAGGTCAGTTAGGAAATAGTTAATATAAAAGAAAAGGGTATTGCAGGTGTAGGATATAAAGAAAAGTTAGATTGAGAAAGACAAATACACATTGACTTAGAAAAATAGGGTGATTGATAGAGATACAGATAAACACATAAGTAGACTGACAAAGAGATAGATGGATGGAGAGATAGATAGACAGATATATAGAAAGAAAGAGAGAAAGAAAGAAAGAAAGAAAGAGGGAGAAAGAAAGAAATGGAGAAAGAAAGAAAGAAAGAAAAAAAGAAAAAAGGATAGAAGATAAAAAGAAAGAGAGGAAGGAAGAAAGAAGGAAAGAAAGAAAGTTAGAGAGAAAGAAAGATAGAAAGAAAGAAAAAGGAAGAAAGAAAGAAAGATAGAAAGAAAGAAAGAAGGAAAGAAAAGAGGGATAAATAGAAAAAGAAAAAGAAGGAAGAGAAAGAAAATGAGATAGATAGATAGATAGATAGATAAAAAAACAATAAAACCTAATTTCACAATACATTATGGCCTAACATACTTTCCCTCAACCTAACCTTACCTCACCGAGCATAATCTCCCTCACTTATTGATCTCACCTCATCTCACCTCAACCTAACCAACATCTGTTTCTCCCGACCTTTCCCCGATCTTCCTTCCATGACCGCCGTCACTTATTTCAAAACCTGCAACTCATGGAGGAACACATCAAGGACAGTTTTTATTTCTTCTCCCGGCTGTTTCTTTCTTGTGCCTGTCTGCCTATTGCTCCATCCGGGGAACCTCGAGAGAAACACTTTCCTTGTCACAATGGGGAAACCAGCTGCAGGTGTTGTGAACCAGGGAAGGAGTATTCGTATTTATTACTTCTCCCGGCTGTTTCTTTCTTGTGTTTGTCTGTCTGCCTATTGCACCATCCGGGGAACCTCGAGAGAAACACTTTCCTTGTCACAATGGCAAAACCAGGTGCAGGTGTTGTGAATTATTAATAGAAATCAAGTATCCTCATTCTCATTCGCGCACAGAACATCCGAAAACTTCCTGTGTTTCCCTCTTTCTTTCTTACTTCTCATATTTCTTTTTTATTATATGTTCCTTATCTTTAGTCGTCTGTTTTACTATTCATTTACTTATTATTTCGCTCTTATTATAAAGATAATTGAGTAGAAAATGTCCGGAGGGGGAAATGTCCAGAAGGGAATATGTCCAGGGCGGGAACATGTTCGGCACCCACTGCTACTACTGCCATTACTTCTACTACTACTACTAACACTACAACTACTACTACTACTACTACTACTACTACTACTACTACTACTACTACTACTATACTACTGGAGAAGGAAAGGATGTAAGTCTCTCTCTCTCTCTCTCTCTCTCTCTCTCTCTCTCTCTCTCTCTCTCTCTCTCTCTCTCTCTCTCTCTCTCTCTCTCTCTCTCTCTCTCTCTCTCTCTCTCTCTCTCTCTCTCTCTCTCTCTCTCTCTCTCTCTCTCTCTCTCTCTCTCTCTCTCTCTCTCTCTCTCTCTCTCTCTCTCTCTCTCTGTTAAAAGTTCGGGGAAGCTTAACCTATGTTCTCATTTATTTCTTCAGGTCTGTGATGGTTTGTACACATTGGGTTGCTTAAAGCACTCGCATTTCATATAATGATTAAAAGTTGCGTGTATATGATGCCCTCTTATAGCTTAAAACTCACACCCACTAAAGATACACAAGCCAGGACACGTTTTACTTCACCAACCAACCCTTTACCGATGCATATTCGTAAGAGCATCCTCGTAATGCAAGGAAACACGAGGCGGATAACCACTCCTCCCTCCAGCACGCAGCACGCCGCCTCGGGCCCGGTAGTTGCACAGAAAATTGGTATTCTGAGGTCTTTTATGATTTTTGGTGACAAATCTATTATGATGAATTACTTTAACTCTTTTATACTTCCTGGTCTGGAGTACTGATCCCCAGTTTGGTCATCAGCTGAAAACTCTCGTCTTAGATTATTGGATAAAAACTTGCGTGCAGTTAATTTCTTATTCCTGACTGAACAACTCAAAACACTTCAAAAAAACAACAAAAATAGCATCACCATCACCACTACCGCCACGACCATCACCACCACCGCCGCCATCACAAAAAACAACAACAATAACCCGCGTCCGTCACACCTTGGGAACTTTTTTAACTACTCATTTTCCCGCCGCGCTCAGAGTTCCCCGCACCGCAAGGCCGTTCATTATTCTCTTCACCACACACGCCGCCCCTTCCAAGGCTGCCCCGTGACCTACCCTCAAGAGACACCAAAGTCATTCTATCTATCTACGTTTCAATCTTCATATGATACCTTTTTTTACCTTTTACAGTAATTACGTGGCAGTGGAATGTAGGGATAATGAGGTCCCTATATGTGTTTTATTCTACCTATCCTTAAGAGACGGGAAAGAAGGCATGCTATCTATCCCAATCTCAGTCTCCGTATGGTGCCTTTTTTACCCTCTACAGTAATTACGTGGGAGAGGAATGTAAGGGTAGTGAAGCGAGGTGAGGTGCATTAGCTGAATAGGGAAGTATACTGTGAATGTCTACCGATCTGTGTTCTATTCTGCCTGTCCTTAACCCGGTAGCAACGACGGGCCAAATTTGTGGTTTTACCGTGTACCAGCGACGGGCCACATTTTCGTCGTGATATAAACCCCCAAAAGAGATGATGTATAAACTGATCACAAATGCGTTGATATATATTATGAAATGGTTTGCGAGAGTGATGATTTTTTCTCATTAATTAGAGGAGCCTTTAAGAAACATGATCCCCGCAGCTACCAGGTTAAGAAACGGGAAACAAGGAAGTCTGTCTATCTCCATTTCAATCTCCATATATTCCTCCTCTCTTTTTGTCCTCTACAGTAATTACGAGGGAGAGGAATGGGTGGGTAGTGAGGCGTAGTGAGGTAAGTTGGTTGAATAGGGAAGTGTACTGTGACATTCTATCTATCTAAGTTTCGTTCTTTGTCTCCCTTTTTTTATAGTAATTACGTGGGAGTGGAGTGGAAGGGCAGCGAGGCGAGGTCCGGTAAGTTAGTTTGAATAGGGAAGTAGGCTGTGACATTCTACCTATCTAAGTTTCGTTCTTTGTTCCCCTTTTTTTATACACGCCGCTAGTGATCACCTGGACGAGGGAGGAATGGAAGGGCAGTCCGGCGAGGTGTGGTAAACAGGGCGAATAGAGAAACACACTGTGACATTTTACTTATCTCCGTTTCTCTGTAAACCATTTTTTGTTGCGTCGAGGGATTACATGTTAGAGGTATGCAGACTGCTACACTACCGGTGGCCTATGTCTGTCCCTTCCCTATCCTAGTAGGGCGAAGGAGACGTGGGGGAAGTCTAATGAGCGGAACAGTTAACCTTTTACACGACACACACGTCACTTACAGCTTCAAGGCGTAAACAAACACCCACTTGCTGATATTCCGTATAGGTCATCTCTCTCTCTCTCTCTCTCTCTCTCTCTCTCTCTCTCTCTGACTCACTCAAGCGCACTAAAAAGGTGGCATTCCGTTCTACTTGATCAGTGCTTTAAATCAACGATCTGTAACTCTATTTGGAATCTTGCAAACATTTGATCTACACACACACACACACACACACACACACACACACACACACACACTCTCTCTCTCTCCAGTAGCTTCGAACAATGCCCTCACTTCCGTCTTTTCATTACATACGCCATGCACGAAACAGTCCCGCTGGCGAGATGTGACACTGTGTAGCTGCGGGAAGTGTGAATGGAAGAGGGAGGAAAGAAGTGGCTGGGCGGATGTTAAAGAGAGATTTGACTAATTAAGAAGATGGTAGTAATTGTTAGTTAAGATATACAGAGGTGACTTGAAAAAATGCAGTTATATAGTTGACTAATTAATTGATGAGAAGTAAGAAGGATTGGTCGAGGGTAAAGCAGATATGGATGATTAATATGACAGTAATTGTGATGGTAGCCAAACAGGGGTGACGATGGGAAAACACACCGATAGCTAAGTAGTAATAATTGATGGAATATAAGAACATAAGAACATAGGGAGACTGCAAGACCCCTAATGGCCTACACGGGGCAGCTCCAGATTCCCCCCCACCAAGAGGAAAAATATAGCAGACAGACCAGGAAAACAAAATTGACTGATGGATAAATGAAGACAGATATAAACAGATAGCTATACAGATACTGATATGGAGTAGTGATAAAGTGAGAGAGGAAATTGAGTACAGATATCAAGGAAAGAGAGAACAACAACAGAAGAGATAAATAAGATAACATGTGGAAATAGGAGGAGAGGAGATGCTCGCTTGGGCAGGAACGAGTGTAGGTTCAGATCTTTGGGAGGGAGAAGGAGTATAAGAAGCGCCTTGCAGATGGTGCTAAACGGACTGATATATAGTAAGATGAGGCTGGGCGGTCTAGTAGGCTTGCAGAAGAAGGCTGGAGTTAACGTCTGATCAAAGCGATTAGGTCTAACTTACGACTGGGCGAGGGAGGAGGATGAGACAATAAGCTGGGTAAGGGAGAGCGGGGCGGCGTAACTGGTGCTTGGAAGAGGAAGAAGAGGAGAGAAGGAGGGGGAGAACATTGTGTGAGATGAAAAGGAAAGTAGGAGAACACCGTAGGATGAGAAGGAAAGGATATAGGAGGAGGAAACTGAAGGGAAGAGAAGGGAAGAGAAGGAAAGGAGGAGGAGGAGAGAGGTAAGGAGGGAGATCGTGCAAGTTATACGAACAGAAGACGGTGACGAGGTAAATGTCGACGAAGAGAGAAGAAAACACGGTAAGGACAAGAAGAAAGAAGACAAGAGAGTGTGATTTGTACGGAAAGAATGCCATCAAGAACCACCTAGCCTAAGTCCACATTACCGGGGTGTGGGGGGGAGGGAGAGGGTGGAGGCTGCTGGGTGGTGGGGCGTGGGTGGTGGAGGAGGTGCGGGGGAGGCTGACCATGAAGGAGGAAGTGAATAGGCCAGCGCGCGCGTGTTAGGTATTGTTATTTTTTGCCTCTACACTCGCCCTGGCTGAATTTGTACCTTCGTCCCTGTTAAAATGACTTAGCACCGCACTCGTTCCTCTTCCTCATGACGTCAGGATCAAGTTCAAAAATCCCTTCACTGAATATCATAACGAGAGAAGTCTTTTTGCGTGCTAACGTGATGGTATTTGCGACGGAACAATTATATACCATCACCTTTAAGGATGATAAATGGATTGCCGGCCGCCTGTCTTCACGGATTAGGGAGTCGCGCCATTGTGATTTTCTCTTTAATGGTTGCCGCAGCATGACCAAATACGTGTGGTGAATAGCGTGCTGAACCTCCGGGGCGGTTCCGTGTACCTGCAAGATTGGTATTATTAGGCCATTTATGAGTGTCCTTTGCTTCCCCACCCTGCGTCCTACTCCTCCTCCTCGTTCTCTTCCTCCTCCTCCCGCTTCCCCACTCTCCATCTCCCTCTTCCTTCTTCTTCCCCACCCTGCGTCCTCCTCCTCCTCCTCGTTCTCTTCCTCCTCCTCCCGCTTCCCCACTCTCCATCTCCCTCTTCCTTCTTCTTCCCCACCCTGCCTCCTCCTCCTCCTCCTCCTTCTGGCTCCCCACCCTGCCTCCTCCTTCTCCTTCTGCTACTCCCCCACCTACTTACTCTTTCTTCTCGTCCTACTCCTCCTCTTCCTTCTGTTCCCCCACGCTAGTTACCTCTCCTTCTTTCTATTTCCCCACCATCCCTCCTCCTCCTCCTCCTCCGCCTTCTCCGTTGCAGGTTTTTTGCGTGAGCCAGGACAAGGTTTTTGCCGAGAGCAGCGGCCGCACACTCGCTCACTTTCCGTTTCCTACGACCTTGAGGCGAGCGAGGATGAGGGCGTCCTTCTTGCCCCAACACTCGGGATGAAGTATTTTTGCGCCTTATGTTACGTGTGTGTGTGTATGTGTGTGTGTGTGTGCTGATCGTCTATCTTGCAGCTATTATACACTCAGGCGATGTGAGGTTGTTGTTTTTTTTCGTGTACCGACGTCGCTGGAGTGATGTCGAGCGTGGCGTTTCTCATTTGTTGTTCGTCGTTACGCGTGTTTTAATTACTCCAATTTGGGTCTTGCCATGCGCGCACCTTCTCTTGTGAAGTGCGGAGAGCGTTACCTTTGACCGATGCGTGTTTTTGCTCGTAGGCGGTGTTTTTTTTTGTTATTATCAGCATGTAGATTTGGTGTTCGTCTCGTAGCCATGTGTAGGTATGTAGGTCTTGCTGATACACCGTTGCGTTCATCTGTCTGTCTGTCTGTTTGTCTGTCGTTGCCGGAAGGAGGATACACGCTTTTCATAAACAGTGACACACACACACACACACACACACACACACACACACATGGGAGGGTACCTGCTGGCGATTACGAGTCCAATACTTGATCAGGCCGTGGTGAAATTACACACACACACACACACACACACACACACACACACACACATCAGCACCCTCACATGCGCTGCCGGTGATGTGTAAGCTGCTGACCTGTAAATAAGCGCCATACCTTTCTTATGAAGGAACAAATGTGGTAAGAAGCATTACTTGAGACTTGAACTCTTTAAGAAGGAGGGTATCAGGGCACCTCTCCTCCCCAAACTGACCTATCTTTCGGCCACTCCTCTTGACTCTTTTGTAGGAGCAGTGAGTAGCGGTCTTTTTTACATTATTGTTTCCTTTTTTTTTTTTGCCCTTGAACTTTTTCCTTTATTGTAAAAAAAAAAGACGCATCATGACTCTCCCCTCCCCCACCCAAGCGCTGCCGGTGATGTGTAACCTGTCCACCAGTTGATGAGCTATACACTTTTGCTCGTGTATGTACGTTTCCTTAAATGTCCAGTGTTCGTTTTTTTAATATACATAAATGTTTACAGTTACTCATGAAGCACTCTCCTTTTTCCCCACCCTCGAGGAAGAAAGAATTTAACAAAGAAAGAATTTTAATTAAGCGAGAGCAAGTTTATAGAGTGACCAGATAACTTCTTTTGTCGAACCTTCTATGATGGGTGATTTTGTTTTAATGATGAATGAACGAAGCTGGAAAGGCGATAAGGCAGTAGGTACCAACGAGACAATATTTGAATTAGGCCTTACTCAGATGCATCCCTAACGTTTACGCAATGACGAGAGAATGAGCTTTGGCGAACCTTATGTGATGAGTGATTTTGTGCGTTGCCTGATGAATGACCGATGCTGGGGAGGGGACGAGACAGCACTAAGGAGATAATACTTTTAACTAGATGCCAAACTACTCAGATGCCTCCCTTGATCGTCGCCCCTTACATCGAAATACCTCAAGGGGAAAAGACAGTACTAACGAGACATTATTTAACCAGATGACAAACGTTATTCAGATGCCTCTTTGTGTGGGTCGTCCCCTACGCACTGACAATGTATAAAATGTTCCTCAAATACCTCTTTTTATGTGTGTCGCCCCTTGCCCCGATGTGTCTAAGGGGACAAGACAGTATTAACGAGACAATATAAAAATGTTCCTCAAATACCTCCCTTATGTCACCCCTTCCCCCGATATACCTAAAGGAACAAGACAGTATTAACGAGACAATATATAAATGTTCCTCAAATGCCTCCTTTATGTGCGTCGCCCCTTGCCCCGATATATCTAAGGGGACGAGACAGTATTAATGAGACATAATTTAACTACTAGATGCTAAACGTTCCTCAGGTGTCTCCCTTATGCGCGTCGCCACTTACAGCTAGATGCGACAGAGCAGCCTCGCGACGAGCTTCATCATCGCAGGACCTTTCGCGTTAGGACAGGCCTTGGCGAAAACATTTTAACAGCGATGCAAAAAAAGTGTTCCGCATAGTTAACTCCATTAAAATCAGACAGTAGGTGATTTTTTTCCTCTCATATTTCTTTAAAACTCTAAATTCGTTTATTTTCAAGCGTTTAAATGAAACTCGTGGATCACTAGCTGAACACGTTCAGTATACGTAATTATGCTCTCTCTCTCTCTCTCTCTCTCTCTCTCTCTCAATTAGACTTTATTATTTACGTTCGCCTAAGGCGCCGGTAGGCTTTCTTGGTGGGCCTGGTGGTCGGCCCCAGCCCGTTATGGTGCAGGCAAGTGTTTATGGCGTTATGTGCACCATCTTCCTTGGCTCATGCTGTCCCCCGGAGCTCATCTCTAATCCTCTTTGAGAGAGAATCTAGAGTCCCGGTTAATAAGAGGCCTTCAGGATAACATGTGGGTAATCTTAGGCCAGTCAGCGATGACTGAAAAATTGCCAGCTTGTTTGTAGCGGCGGGGGGGGGGTGGGGGGTGCGAATTTGAGTCCTACTGGACGCCGCGCCCGCGCGCTGACCACTCAGCCACCGCCTCCCCACACACACATTCTTCATTACCATGGATTCATGTTCCTGATAATCTTGACAAAATAATAAGTAAAAAGCCATACAGCTACACACATCCACGGGAACAGAATCAGAAGAAATGAGTAACTGTGCCAAAAGTCATTGAAAGGAAAACAACTTGTGCACTCCTACGCAATTATAATTAGAAAAACGCAGCAATTGTGCTACGTAGTGTGGCTCTGGCCAGCCACGCAGCCTGGCCAGTCACCCCCAGCCGTACAGGTTCTTGCGGTGATATGACGAGCAAGGAGCCGTTGTTGCTGGCCTTCCCGACTGTAATCCTCCTTCCCTGCATTCATCCAGGCACCTACAGCTAAGGTGTGGCCTCAAACAAGGACAGCCTAGAATCCCTTGATGGTAAGAAAGGCTGTTGCGATTTGATATTCGCCAGCACGAAGACCGAGGGAGCTATGCTTGAGCCCAGTAAGAAAGGAGACAACCGTGGTCTTCCCTGCACACACCCACCCAGCTCGCTAGAGCCGGGTCAGTGTGGCTCAAGGAAGGACAGTCTAAGTGGCGAGAAAGGCGAAGGTCCCACCACCAAACACCTTGGCACTGACCCGTCCCAACACCAAGCCTGCCAGGTTGATGACACTCGAAACTGTCCGCCAGGAAACGCTGGATTTACACACTCATATTCTGAAGCTCATCTAAATAGCTGTTTGGATATAAGTCTACAGGTTTAAAGTATGAAGGTCAATGGTAAGTTATCCAAGGAAAGCTGATATTCACCGAGGACAGAAAAAGAAGAAGCGGCTGGGTGGAGGCGCGGCAGATGGTAACCCGGGAATTCTAGGCGACCAGTTTTTATGAGGGAAGGCAAGGAAGAAGGTCTCCCAGAGATTGCTAAGCGCCGGGACGACTCTGTCCCTCCACTTGACATTGTTTACTTTCACGGTGAGGGTCACACAAGGCCATAGCAGCAGCTTCTCCTCATAAGACGAGTGAGATAAAAGTAGCTAGACGTAAAAAGTAAAAGATATTATTACACTTCACTGGTTTTATATTATATCGTAACGTTCATCGATATAAAAGACATTGACAGCCGGCAAGGACGATGGTCAATTTGTCTTCGGTTCAGTGGGGCGGAAAAGTTAACAGCAACAAAGACCGGCGTAAAGGGTTGTCCCTCCGATTGGGGTTCCATGAAATACCGTAACCAACACAAGCGAAAGGCAAGCCCAGAATGAGGTAAAGGAGGCCCCAGAGATATACAAAGTTAGGAGATTTAGAAACAGATAACCACGAGACTGATATACAGCAATATGAAACGATCCTTTTCTCTCGTTGTTTTACTAGAAAAATATATATGAAGAGCACTTTCATTTATTCGAAAGTATGATGTAATGGGGAGCCTTTTAAAACACAGGTAGTCCTAACCGAAGGCACGTCTGTTAGTCCCATGTCAGCATTGCCAAAACCCTGTTCTCCCTGTCTCATGGTCAGTGGTTATTCGTGTGGTGAAGCGTTCAACATTCAAGGTGGGGAGAGGGGCATCTTTATATAGGGCGCAAAAAACTAGTTAAGTGCGTTCGGGTTGAGGAAAGTTTGAGAGTGAAACATACGGACCTGATCAAGTGCACAAATGACAAAAATGCTAATGAATAAAATAATTCAGTGTAAACAACGCGTAGTAAGTGGATTTTCTATCCCTTGAACCTTCATAAAAAAAATCCCTGACACTGAAAAGTTGCGTGATTTTTTTTCTATTGAATGTGGAAAATAATCGAGAACGCAGGTGCATAGAAGAATGTAGAAGTGTTAAGGTATATAGAAGTGTATAGACCCGGCGTGGTGTCGTCAGCCATCCCGTATCGTGAGACATCCCATCCTAAATACATACATGAATTTCGACACGGTACCGTGTCTTTTGTCGATTGCTCGTCGGGATCTGTCCCACCCAAGTTTATTTATATTATTATAAAAGCAAATGATGACGTATATGTATATATAACTAGGATATCAACAATCACTCTTCTTCCCTTTTGCATCGCTTTTTAGTTCCTCCTTGATACTTTTTCACACTTAGATGCTTCACTTAGTTACTCTGTGATAATAAAGATTAGGTTCCGCCACAGTATTGCGTCGCGACAAACAAGTTACTGGATCGTCACTTCTTCGATAATAGATAACTGAGCACCAGACGGCGGGAGACACTCAGCTCTGAAGTCCATATTCTCACACACTTCGGGATCCCAAAAAGGAACACAACAGGGGGAATGGTCGGTGCCTCAGAGAACAGACGGAGTGAGTGAGTGAGTGGCGACGCTGAATATTCCTAATCTTCTTGCCTCTTCCTCTTCAGTTATCCAGCAGCAAAAAAAGAAAAGTAATGGCAAAGTATACCACTGAACACTGCGCTGCTGGAAGATCATTTTACACTGATAACTGAATTAGCTCACGACTTGCAGCACGAAATTTTGACTTACGAATATAAATAAAAAAGGAGTGTGGAATGAAGTGCGTTGGTTAATAGTCCACAACGAAACGCTATCATAAAAAGTCTGGCAATTTGGCAGCGAAAAAAAACAGTGTACTACCCAGAGTGAGCAATGCAGTAACTCTCTGAAAGGGTATTACGGTCGATATTATAAAACACTTTGGCTTCACACATTTCCTATTTCTAAAGGTCAAAGAGAGGGTTAATCGGGTTCTAATGAGTGTTTCTTTAGGTTCACGGCACAGAGGAAGGGTCAAACTACCACCAGGGCCATGAAACTACTCCTGGAAATGTCCCAAACTCCTATGAAAGCCTTGTTAAATATGTGTTCTTGGACGACGAAATGTTTAGTAAAACGGCCCAACATGTCTGCGCTTTTGTGCGAGGCGTGGAATGCAATAGCAGTTAACAAGGTCACGTGCAAGCAAAAACTCAACCGTAGACTGAATAAAAACACGCTGACCTCACAACCCTAGGTGCACCGTAGAGCAGCACCTACAATGGCTGTTGTTATGTTGGTCCATTGCCTTATTTATATGCATTTCTAAGTGAAAATTCCAAACTTATCGGTGATGAAGTGCACGGTGAAGCGGTAGCAGAATCGTCACTAGCTCTAGGGGCGTGGGATACGAAGCTGTACATCTGTTTCCAGTAAAATTGCATGGCACTCTAATCCATCAGATATGTTTGCTAACACCGATATTTATATTACAGAGAACCATGTCTCTCCTCTCCATTTTGGGGGGGGGCAGTAAGTAGCGGGATTTTTTTCATTATTGTTTTTTTTTTAAGCCCTTGATCTGTCTACTTTGCTGTAAAAATAAAAATAATAAAAAATCCTGCAAGTAAATCTTCATCGTGCAAAACTCAATGCATCATTCACTATTTAATGTGGACGTGCCTTATTTAAACACAAGTAAGAACCGTGGAGTGGCATGAGAATGAAAAAGATGACCACGCCCACCAGGCCATGATCTCTGTACCAGGATATCGCACCTTATTCCAGAGCACCACATACAGTAAGTACTTGCCATTTTGCCGGAGCAGGAAGGAGTACATTAACATCAGACAATGAGAGGTGGAAATGTTGAAGAAGACATTTGTCATGCATTTGAATAGTATTGGCTATAAAGGTGATTAAATGATCATCGAAGAGCATATCACTCGGCTAGGGTTACAAGCATAGAGACTTCCTTGGTTTTAAGAAAGCGCTGCCTATCTCACCAAGAAGCCGCCGTGAGCTGGGATTGAACTCGCATCCCATCAGTTGCGAGCCTAGCACCAAACTCACTGAGCTACTAGGTCCTCTCAAAGATGATGATGATGACTTCATTATTACCGTTCATATTCGTGGATGATGCCCATTCAGCTAATATAAAACATATGGGAGCTTTAATTCATTAACCTACTGACTGCTATTTATTACCTATTTATTTATTATCTTCTCTGCAAAGGATTAATTTACATGAGTCGTTTATAAATGTACGAACACTACTATTTTGTCTTGGTTTCCTTTAGGTCCGAGAAACGAGAACCTTGCGGCGAAAACGATCCTAAAGAATGCTGAAGAGCACTTTGAGACCTATCAGAAAACATGTTTACCACCAGAGTTGAGATGGCGGAAGACTGGAGTGATACCTTACTTAATGATAAGCATTGGGTGTGTTTAACATAAAAACAAGGCATGTACTTTAGATCGCTGAGGTGGCGTACAATGCTTTGCAGCCCAATACTTTGCTCTTCCATCTCTGTGCGGGCAAAGCGTAAACGCATGCTTTTTCCCTCACCCTTCGATGGTTAACTCAACTATCGCTGATGCGGCAGGCCCACCACCTTCTGAGAAAGTAAACCGAGAAGATCAAAAAAGTAATATAATGAAAGTATCTGTAAAAACCGTTGACGCGGCATACTCACCACTTTTGGGCAATATATCTGCGTCAGCAAAACGCCGCGCCGTTGAAGGGCAGCAGGAACCCAAAGACTAAACATGATTAAAAATAGCAGGGTGTTGTCATTGAGGAAGATAAAATCACTTCTGCCACAGAGAATAAGAAAGTAACAATATGGGGTGAGGATGTGGACGAAAGCGGAAGAGAACGGCCTTAGATTTCAGTTTTTTTCCTTTAATTAAATCAGTCTTGCCTGGTCTTGCCCGTCCGCCAACACCACAAACCACGTTAATAAGACAGAACCTAAGACATCCCTCCCTCCCCTTGCCTCTGTTTCACCCCCCAAAACACCACCTCTGCCACCCATCCCTCCCCCTGTCTTTGTGTCACCCCGGCAACACCATCCCAGCCACCCACCCCTCCCCTGCCCCTGTTTCACCCCCAGCAACACCACCTCAGCCACCCACCCCTGCCCCTGCCTCTATTTCACCCCAATCAACACCCCCCACCCACCCGTCCTCCTGCCCATGTTTCACCCCCAGCGACACCACCTCAGCCACCGACCCCTGCCCCTGCCCCTTTTTCACCCACAGCAACACCATCCCTGCCTCTGTTACACTCCAAACACCACCACCCCAGCCCCTGCCCCCGTTTCACCTCCAACAACACCCCTCCAGCCACCCACCCCTTCTCCTCCCTCTGTATGCTAAATGTACTAAGAATGCATATATATTGAATCATAAATGTAATCAACTTCAAACAATACTGATTTCTGCCACTACTCCCTCTTACCTCGTTCTTGGAGCAGCATATTACAGGCCTCTATTCTTGTCTCTACCTTCTTAGATTAGGCATGTTTCCTTATCCTGTAAAGTAATAAATAAATAGATGCCTATCATGATCATTGTCCTAAAGCAATTAAACTATTTATATTTACGTTGTACTTGCTTGTACTTTAAAACAAACACCTACCCTAGAACCATTAAAAAAAACATCTTTTTATGGGGGAAAGGGAGTAACAGCACTTTGATAGTAGTCAATGTGACATAAAAAGATGTGCAATTTGCAGATAATTAATTTTTTACAATTATATTAAACATAATGACAACGATATCAACAAATCTTTTATCCCCAGTGAAAGTTGTGGTAATCTCATCAAAACTTGTTAGGGAAAACACAAATATTACTACATTAAAACGTTATCATTTATTGAAACAATATCCATCACGGTAAGGGAAATAAATAAATATATAATAAAAGATAAAACTAATGCAGTCACCTCATTGTCCATGTACAAAACAATTTCAGCATTATGAACATTATCCCCAACAGTTATGCAGGTTACTCTCAGAACTGGTATCTAATTCATGGACACCATCAACATGAGCAGAATTTCAATATTATGGAAGACTGACATTTTACTCCACTGTACTTGCACTGTATACTTATGAATAAATACTTAATCTCTTAATGAAGTAACAAGTTATCTACACTTCACAAACACATACATGCAAAGCAGCAACATATACCCCTTTGAGCCCAATCCAAAAGATCAGCTGTAATCTAAATGAGCTGTAGTCACACTTCCTGTTCTTTATATACAGAATTGTACTCCACTATGCATTTGGAGCTAAGAGTAAATCTTTGTTCAACAGACTAAAGTAGAGAGGCCAATAGTATGGCCCTACTGGAGTTCAAATTTACATCTCTGGTCTTGCCCTACCTCACTAAAAAAAAAAATTCCAGCAGCATTTTAAACTACAGTACTGGAAAGGCAGTAAAGGATTGATATGTAACACAAGGTGATATCTAACAGTGTATTATAGTTCAGTATATTCTGCTTTATAAAATGGGTTTCACACTGTCCCTTTGCATTCAATAGTACACGTTACTATGCTTTCTCAACCAACCTTAGGAATCTGCTGTGGGGCATCATAAGGTAATGATTCTGCTAGGGTTATAAGACACTCATCACCTGTCTCTGTCTGGCCTGACAAATTATTTTCTTCCTGTAGCACCTTCTTGGTAACCTGAAGCCAATTATGAATGAGACATCAAACAAGAGTACATACTGTGCTTTCCATACTACTATGCTTTGTGTGTTGGGGGAGGAGGGGGGGGGGGTGCATGTGTGTGAGGGTGGGTGTTGTGTGTGTGTGTGTGTACATGTTGTGTGCTTGGAAGGGAAGGGGGAAGGTTGAGTGAGTTTCTGATTTCCACACTACCAGTTCCGAGAGGTTATACCTAAACATAGCTGTCTTCATCTTCTGCTGTGCAATGGCTCCCAAAACTCTTTGATGTGCAGGGCGAAGGATGGCACAGTGAACAATATAAAACATGCTGCCTGACCGTTTATCTCTGTAAGGTTGGTGAGAGTGGTTAGCCTTCAGAGGCACTACTGCTAACAGGCTAATCAACACCACCCCACCATATGACTGCAAACATGCATCAAAATTTGTTCACCACTTCATGCAACATGTGTCAGATTCATTGTTTCAGATTGTAGAGCATATTATAATTCTATACCTTTGGGAGTTACAGTACATATAAATTTTACTCAACAACAATTGCAAAGTGAAAATATATGCCAACTTATATATACTTTGATGTACATGTTTTGAAGTGTTAAAGAACTATCACAACAAAAGATTATGACATGGAAATAATGAATCAAATTTACTCCTGATAGTTACTTGGATTCCTCTATCAACATACACCAGTTGTTTGGAAAGACTTACATCCTCAACATATATTCATGTAAATATTATGATAAATATCTACTTCACCTGCAGAGTCATAAATAAACAGCAGCCATACAATAAAACCTCTGTCTGATGAACCAAGGTGGAAGTGAGTGAGATAATAAATAAATCTTCATTCAGGAACAACTTTCATGCCATAGAAAGAAGGATAAAATGGCATTCTTATCCATCCAAGTTCATCAAGGCTTTACACAGCTAAGGAACAGAGTATACTTTAGTTTATAAGGCATGACCATTGGGGCAGCTGTAAAGTGTTACCCCATACACTTAAAATAAGTATTCTCTCAACTGTTGCCGGAAGGTAATGCAGTTCGTCAAGCAGAGGCTTTCGTGTATATGTGACTAGTGGATAGGATGAATCTGTGATGACAGTGACAGAAATGGAATGATAGAAAATTACATTACCATGCTATTTATTTCTCTAACCAAAAGCAATTAGATATGAATACATGAAGGAAGAAGGAAACTCTAACATTACTTTTCATAAGGTCTCAATATAATAACTTCATACACTCACAACTCTGAATATACAAAATACCATACACATACACACATTTATACATACATACAAACAATCAAACACCTGCTGCAACTTGACGCTGTATCCTCTGAACAACTCTGTGGTCAAGAATTTTCTGTCTGGCCATGGTTGCGAGTCCAGCAGCCATCCCGACCATTGCCATCACTGCCTCAAAGGTCCAGAAGTGGCGCTCTTCTAGCCATACCACACGATCACACCTGCAGGATTAGGAAATTACCTTAAGAACCTTAGTTTAATGTTTAGTTTGAGTGACTAAGCTTTGCATATGACCATAAAAATGGAACTACTACTCAGAGGAAGAACAGTTTTCTAAATAATTTAAAGAGATAGAACAGAGGAGGAAAAGGCTAGTACATACAGATTAGTACAACAGGAGATGAGCAAATAGGTAAATAGATGGATAGATACAAATGAAAATAAAGCTTTTGTCACACTGAGCGTTTTTCCTTCAACTAATGGAGGTAGACACAACTGTAGTTGCATGTACACCCAACCAAGAGCGAGTTGTTGGTTGTCTGTACGAATGGAAAACCATTGTAGGTACGAACAACCATGCTACTGTATGTAAACAAACAGATGATGGTAGTGGCTGAGGAGTAGTGGAAGATGGCCTAGCAAATGAATCATAAAGTGGATTGGCAGAGGTGCTTTGTCTACACGATAACACCCCGTGCTATGAGACCACACACATGAAAACTTTGCCAAAAAGAACTTAAAAAGAAGTGAATGGTCTATGATTGCTGCTGCTCTTCACTCATTGTTCTGGCATCTTGCTATGGATAAATTCCCAGTCTACTTACTTTCGGAACACTTCTCCAGTTTTACTGCAATTTATCTTTTGGCGGTACTTGGCTGAAGTACACACTGATGGATTTCCACTTGTTCTTTCAAATGCTGTAAGGGATGGGAAAGCAACAGTATGAGCTAAACCTGAATGTTCAAAAACTGACCAACAGCTTGTACCTACATATTTCCCAATACCAACACACTGAAAACATTACTTATTATTCAATACAAGGCACACACACTCGATCCATTACCATTAAAAGGTGAACTTAGTCTCACCAGTGGTATGCACACAGCACATACTCATCCTCAAATACCTCACATTACACTGACCCATCAGTAAGACCACAACCTACACTCCCTCATACATTTATAAGAGATCCCCTTACCAGTACAAGGCTGACACTCCTCCAGCTCTTGTGTGTCCTCTCTGGTCCAGCATAGCTCCTTAAGGGTGGTGTTTGGGAGTGCTGTGGTGTGGGTGTGAGGCCGTGTGTCGGATGGGGTCAGCTCATTCTCCACAATAAGAACCAGCACAGACAGGCTTCAGAAAAATACAAGGAGAAAAGTTATCTCAACCCTTGCAAACTTCTCTCAATCACAAGTACCAGTAGTATATTATTAAGTCTTATTAAGGAAGAATGTGCCCACAACTTTACAGTTTTGGCAGCACAAAGTACAAAAACACCTACTCTTAAGTACACAAGGTTGAGGATTGGGCACAGAAAGATGATCTAATTCATATCCAATCCCAGAATCTGATCCTTTGTATATCCAGTGTTCAGAATATCTTGAGAAGCACATGCAACTAGATAAATAGCCTTATGTGTTTTCTAATCTATTTATGCTTTCACAAGACTGAGTCAAGTTCATAATTTGACATTATTTTTAATCATGTTGTCAGAGAACTCCTGAACTTACATATATACTTGGCACACAAATGCTGAATTTTCTTACATCTTTATCACCTCTTTTCAATTAATATTTTAACTGCTTCCTCTTCATGTAAGTTCCTATGGAGATACATGCCTCACAGCCAAAAGATTAAGAGTTCAATTCCAGATCAGAGGCTATTACATTGTAGTGTAGTGCTTAGAACACATTTCAATGCTGATTGGGACTAATTGTGCTAAACACTAAGAAAACATGTATATATCAACTTTTTAAGTTCACAAACTACTCAAATGACTCAGATTACAGTATGAATGATGGAGAAATGGAGAGAATAAAAACTGTATGCTTTGAAAATCATAATACATCAGATAAAACTTAATGGTATTGTTGCGATTTTTACGCAATACACCTTCTAGGCCGAAATCACACTCCACCGACTCACCTTATGGCGCTAGGCTGTTCTACCCAGCTAAGCGCCCACCCAATATCCCCTCCCCAAGAGCCCAGAGGAAAGAGATAATTAGTGGGTCACTTAGTTTCTCGTAGTAGGGTTTTCAGAACAGTTTTCTGAAGTACTAAGTCGGCAGAGTATGCCAGCCTTGTAGTAATAAGGTTGAAGTAGAAGGGATGTAGTCGCCCATTGCCCTTGTGACACTTAGTAGAGTATAGCTTCTGACTGGTGTGTTTACACCGCGAGGAGTTACTGCGGACTGGTTGCGGGGCGGGCTTGGACATAACTCGTCTCTTTCTGATTCTAGAACTTTCGAAACCCAACGGCTGATTCGACTGCTCGGTTTCGCCACTGAATTACCATTACTTCCCGAACAACCCTTAATTCCTAACAGTATTTTTTCCCCATTAAGAAACTAATGAATATAATGAGGGCCATGGGTACTGTTTTCTAATCTGCATTGATTTTAGAGAAAAGTTACATATGAAGTAGCATACACCTGAAAACACGATGTTGCTGACTGGGTGACTGATCTTAACAAATAATTCACAATATCTTTCAATCCTGATCTTGACAATAATGCACAGGGCACCTATCAGGTGCATATCACGCAAATTTATGTTGGCTGTTGGGGGATGAGAAAGCTGAGTATGCAGGGGAGGGAAGTGAATCAAGTGTAATTGTTAGTATTGGTGTGTTGTGGTGACAAGTGAGTTTGTATTTGTTTTCTGAATGAGTCTATTGTACCGCTACTAGTTGTAAATGTGTAGTTCAGCTCCTCCACCTCAAAATACCATATACACCTTCATATTATTGATAAAGGGCAAAAATACATGCACTTCAACCATAATATGAAGGCACATATGGTTAGAAACTAACCTAAACTCACCTAACCTAAGCAAGCATTGCTGCTGCACCTCAGATTGCAGGCACTGCTCCAACTATTTCTGCACTGGGGACATTGTCATGGTCATGTTAGGTTAGTTTCTAACCATGTGTGCCTTCATATTAAAATTAAAGAGCATGTATTTTCACCCTTTAAAAATAATATTAAGGCAGACATGGTATTTTGAGGTAGTGGAGCTAATAAGCTACACATTTACCTGTCAGAAATCCTACTGGCAGTTACAGTGCAGTTTAAAGTGGAAAACCAGGTAAATCTCCAATTTTTCACCAACTTCACTCTGAACTGCCAGTTCCCGACAGTCAGCAATGCGTCACGCCACCGCTATGCATGGCAAAACAGGTCACAATTCTTTTTTATTTAAAGTCCTATCAAAGTTAATTGAATCAAACAAATCAAATTAAAGTCAATCCCCAAATGGAGGAAGCTTTGGGCCCCCTTGAGAAATGTTGAAGACGACGACAAAGAGATCTATCAGACACAAAATGCCGGCCACCTGAGTGACGCTGATGAAGGACTGGAGCAATAAGCAAAACTGGACATTCTTAGCTGTTATGGGTCTAAACTACATGCAATATCCGCATATATCTACTTTAGCTACATGTAACTGGACAATGGAGAGGAAGACCAAGAGTGAAATACACGGACAGATTGGTAAAGCTGACACGGGGGAATATGACGGGTGGACAGTTCAGCAGAGCCACGAGGGACAGAAGGAGATGGAAGTCCATGGTTGCCCACATCCTGGAGGATTTGGCACAGCGGTAAGATAAGGTAAATGGACGAGTCGGGTGAATTTCCGTCGTAATAGCGCTGAAAGAACAAACTACTGAAAAGGAAAGTGTGTAAATAAGAAGAAAAGAGGAACGAGAGAAGGACCTAAGAAGCGATACAGGTCAAAAGAAAGAAGGCAGACGTGGCACTACCAACTTATAGGCGACACGTCCCCCCAGAGCCCCCTAGTCTGGCAACGGGCACGGCAGGCCACTCACCCGATGAGACAGGCGATAGCGACGATCATGCGCTTCTTGGAGCAGGACTCTATCATGGTGGCGGGGCGAGGCGGCCGCTGACAACTCAGTTGAACTCACCCTCAGCTGCTTCCTTCCGTGTTTGTTGACGCCGCGTGGACCGTCTCGAGGCGGGGACGGTCACGGTGCTCCTGCTTTTCTTCTTCTTCTTCTTTTGACCTGTGGAGAGACGAGTGGACGAGTGATTGAGGCAGTGAAAGAGTTCTTGGAGGGCATGTGGCGTGCAAGGTGTAGGGAATGATATCTTGCCCCGAGAACATAGACTTTCCGCATGTTTTGTTTTCTTTTCGCAGGAGCTGACGATACAAAGGCCTGGCTGGGGAGAAATCCCGAGCCACCTGTGACATCAAGATCAGGAGCAGGACGCTTTGTATCGCTTCTTAGGTCCTCCTCCTCTCGTTCCTCCCTTCTTCTTGTTCACACCTTCCTTTTCAGCGTTATGTTATTTTCTAACCTGAGATAAAGCCACTTATATTCACTTATTCAGACAGTTGTGCCCTTTTTTCCCAGCACTGCGCGAGGAACACTTTTGCCAACTTTACCATTCTTCTTTCTGTTTCCTTTTTGTCTCCATCCAGCCCCAACACCGTGCAGATCGCCCCGTTTTCCTCCTCTAGCCTCCTAGCCCACTCCTCTCTGCCTCTTGCTCTTCTTCTTCTTCTTTTGACCTGTGACGCTTTGTATCGCTTCTTAGGTCCTCCTCCTTTCGTTCCTCTTTTCCTCTTTTTCACTTATACACACTTTTACTTGCAACAATAAACTATCAATCAATCAATCACTTTTCTTTTCAGTATTACATCACTTTCTTAAGAACTTTATTCTGAACTTAGGTTTTCTGTTTTCTTTCCATGATTTATTTGCCTATATGTGCTTTGCTATTTTCCACTATTACATTTTTCACTCCACTTTCACGATCACGGTGCTCTTGCTGTACCTGCTGACCCGTTGGAGAGTCAAGGGCCATATTTTAAAACACTTCTGCGCCCAAGAACACGTAATTTACTAGTCTTTCGTGGGAGTTTTGGGGATTTCCAGGGCTACTTTTATGACCCTGGTGGTAGTCTGAGGTTTCTTCTGTACCGCGAGAACACTCATTAGAACTCTCCTTTTGGCCTTTGGAAATTGTTGATATGAGAGGCAGGGTCGTTTAAGAATATCAACCTTAATATCGGCACAACCTGTAAAAATACCTAACCAGCCCGCCCCCTAAGACACTGAAGAAGAAGACCCTGTAAAAATAAAAACAAAACAAGCAGTATCCGTTAAAATCTTCCTATTCCCTATTTCTCGCATACCACATCTTTTCCAGAAAACTCTTCATGGCTTCTATAATTCTCTCATTTGCTTCACCACTCAGTCCCAGCAGCAGCAGCAGCATCCATTCCCTCTCTGTTCTTGCAATCCTCCCATTCACATCCCACCCCATCTCACTCAGTGCCACCCTCATCATCTCCGTCCTTTCTCTCTGGTACCTCCCACACAACACCCGGGATACACATTTCCTATATGCTCTCCAATCCCTTAAAATCTCTCTCTCTCTCTCTCTCTCTCTCTCTCTCTCTCTCTCTCTCTCTCTCTCTCTCTCTCTCTCTTGATAGATAGATAGATAGATAGATAAAGTAACGGAAGCAGCTTCGGGAAAAAAGAAAACCGCGTTATTCCTGAAATAAAAACGATATTTTCAGAGGCCAGAAGAGTGGTCAATTTCGACTGGAGAAGTGTCTTTATAGTCCCCTCCTAAAAAGTGTTAAAGTCGTAGGCAGGAGGCTATACAGACGAGAAAACTGTTCCAAAGTTTCACCTACAAAAAGATGAAAGAATGAAGACGCTTGTTGACTCTTGCATAAAGAATTTGTAGAAAGAAGAAAGTAGAAAGTAGGAAGTCCTGTGCAGCGAGGACGCGGGAGAGGTGGAGACATGCAGTTAGTTTGTTCAGAAGAGCAGTCAACCTGAAAATATCAACAGAAGATAGAGGCAATATTGCGGCGCATATTAAAGGTAGAAGAGTGTCAGAGGAGAGTAACTGTTGATGAAAGGAAAAGCCTCTGACTCCACTATATATCCAAGAGAACTGTATGTGTGGAACCCCCCGCCCCACCCCCACCCCCACCACCACCACCACGACACATACATGAGATGAATACTCCATACGAGGGGAGAGAAGGCCCATACATATTCAAATATTAATGAACAATAGAAAAAGAGTGGGTGACAACAGAACCCTGCGAAACATTACTGTTGATAGACTTAGGGATAGAACTATATATGACCGTCTACTATGATAAATAAATGCGAGTTATATTTGGATCTTGCCGCTTCTCGCTGCCGGGTTCGTATTTCCGTAGCGTCGGTAATTTGGGTGAAAAAAAATCGTCCGTAGATAAAAGAACAATTCGTATCTGCGGTATCTAATCAGGCGTTGATATTTTGTCATGAGCCCGCTTCGTACTTATATATTTACTTTTTAATTGTTAGTTATCTATTTACTTTTCCTTATTTGTTAACACACACACACACACACACACACACACACACACACACACACACACACACACACACACACGTTATTAGTTACCAAAACGGTATTGTTCTTCAAAATTTACCCCTGCAACCCAGTTTTCATTTAAGCAATACTCCCATCTTATATTGTAAGCCCCTGACACTGCTAAGAGCCACCTGCCTCCCCGCTGGCTGGTATTAACTAGGTATTCGATTTTGTGAAGAAGGGGCGACCGAAGTAACAATTAATCTATCGAGGCCCAGCACTAGGCCGCGACCTGTCCACTCAAGAACCCTGTTGGCCTAGTCTTGTAACTCTGCCTTTCATGATTCGCGTTCACTTTGGTGTTATTTACGCTGCCATAGCTGAGAGAGTGGGTATGGAAAGTCTAGTGAGTCGTTATGACACGATAGTCACTCCGAGGAGGAACAAAAGCGTGCTGGCTTACGTACCACGCTGCAGAGTCGGCGAGCCAGCGACGCAGCGTGGTTACACCTCCCAACCCTTGCAGCCTGATGTGCTTTCGTCAGCAGTTTTATCAATCAAATATTTACACTTCGCCAAGCGAGTTAGGCAACGTTGTGCTTCGTCATACCTAATATCCATCTGCCTCCTTTCGCCCTCCTTTACTTAGCCAACCAAGTATCGCTTCGATACAAAAAAAAAACTCCTCTGAATTATACACTGAATGACAACATAGAACTGCTCAGATTAAGAGCGAACATTGATTAAAAGCAAAATAACTGACATCCTAGTAGCCCTGGACGTAACACCCGCAAGAGCGAGTCCCTCACATTTTCTTCACTGAAGTCGATCAGATATCCAACAATAGCTTCTGACTAAAGAATTGAAACCTCTGGAACCCTCAAGAAAAGATAAGAATAAAACTCGCGATCTGTATCAAGATAAGTTGAGCCTTCCGTTTCCTGCCGGATAGACTGAGCCGCGCGTCCCGGTAACTTATTCTACGGCCTCGCCAAACACTACAACACGGATCAGACCATAGTGCCGCAACTCTCACTTTTAAACGAAACTGAAGCCGAGAAGCACATCAGTTAACTAGATAAGGGATGAAAAGTGAAAACGGAGCAGCACAGGCAAGCGTTCATTCGGTCATTGGGTGAACTAGGACACGCTGAACGGAATGAGATGGCACGGCGGAGGGTGTGCGATAAGATGTGAGAACGGAACAACTGACAGCTTTTTACACTACGATAACATCTTAGTAACTGTATCAAACGTACCTCTCTTTTAGCTACTCTGCCTTTTACTTTTGTGGGAGCGGCGAGTAGCGGGCTTTTTTGTGTGTGTACTCTTTTTGTTGCCCTTGAGCTGAGTCCTCTGATGTAATAAAAAAAATATAGTCCTACAAGTGACACTCGTTACTCATACTTTTCACGGAACAATCAGCCGTGAATCATTCTTAATTAACAGTACAAATTAGGGAGGTGTCTGATTTCATGATGTCAACTAGGTGCATGAGCGGAGTGTGAAATGTGGATGCGAAGAATGACATATCAGAGAAAGGTGTCAGCTAACCGAATAAAGGAACAGGCGTGATAAATGAACAGCCAACAAAGACGTTCAGTCGATCACAGCATTCCATGCATAGCTACAGGCTGGTCAGTGGCTGCATGCATATATTGTGGTATGCGCGTGTGCGGGGGTGAACTCAGTGCGGGATGTCATGGCATGGTTCATTCCCTCGTGCTTACCTCATGTTTACCACCTCCCGTTATTAATCATCCTCGTTATTGAAGCTGACAAATACCTGTTGAAGATAAGATAAACACGACAGAGGTGTAGGCTGTGGGCGGCGGGCAGTGTTGAGTGAACCCAGCAGCAGATTAGTGACGCTATCCACGCAGCGCCGCTAGAACACTGCTCCAGATAACAACACTATAGTGCGAGGCGTCAGGCGGCAAGATGTGTGAGCTCAAGGGACTGCGGATCACTGGTATTGTCTTTGCTTCTTTGGCTACAGTAAGTGATGTTACCATTCTGTACTGTGAAAGATGGGTCTAAAAAACACGCCACCTTAACTTATATACATCACTGTTGGTATTAAGGAAACGATCGAATTCGTGTCTTATCTAGCTGACATTCACTTTCACTGTATATCTGCTGTGTACCTTACGGATACATGCAACCTAAGCAGCAACCAACCAAGGTAGTAATAGACAAACAAGGTGTTACTGGGCGAAGGGATCATTTCTACGGCCAAGGTTGTCGAAAACATGCACGAAGGGGTATTTGTTTGGATGCTTGAGAGAGAGAGAGAGAGAGAGAGAGAGAGAGAGAGAGAGAGAGAGAGAGAGAGAGAGTTTGTATTTACCTAGTTGTAGTTTTACAGGGCCTGGGCTTACGCTCGTATGGTCCGGCCTCCATATCTGTATTTGTCCAGCTTTTCCTTAAAGTTGTGCACTCTTTGCCGATACTATATCCTCATTCAGTCTGTTCCAAACCTCTATGTTTCTTTCCGGGAAGCTATATTTCTTTATGTCTCTCAAGCATCTTCCTTTCCACAACTTTTTACTGTGCCCTCAATGTGGCTGACGTTTCTTCCTTCTCTCAGTAGTAACTCCTCATTGTCTACTTCCTCCATTTTTTTTTTGTGTGTGTAACAAGACTTACGATTTATAGAAAATAGATATTGGCAGCAGGTGAGACGTCTGCCGTTTCTCTCTCCCATGCAGCTGGTAGCGATGGGCAGCGAAGGCTTCTACATCTGGAAGGCGGTCGAGGTGTCCCAGTGCACCAGTACAAACAGCAGCGCCATAGGAAACTACGATCCTTGTCAGGACTCGAGAAACGACTCTGATGTTTGCTACTATGACGGTAAGCATCGGCTGGTTCGTTTTCATCTGTATTTCACACTTCCTATGACCTGAACTCTGTCAAAAGGGGAGTATCAATGCACCTCTCTAGCCCTCTTTTTTATAATATGTTTTCCATTTGTGTGAGCAGTGCCATAGCGATATTTTTTCTTTCTAAGTTTACCCTTTCAGGTGCTTCCTTTGTTGTAAAAAAAAGGCCCGAAACGACTTCAACTGGTGTCGTATTAATAGACAAGCTGGGATTAAATATGTCTTGTAACCTTGAGGATGGTATAGTTCGTTTCTGCACTCAGTTTAATTTCTCTATATTCGACCCGTTGATCGTGACAGCACAATGTTGATGAATAAAAGTAACGTGTATAACAGAACTCCCCTCTCCCCCCCTCCTCTTGTGGACGAAAATAAAAGGGTACCATGATTCAACATATCCTACCAGAGAAACGACGTGGCGAAGGTATGAGCCCTGCTTTGTCAGTTTGATCCTCTGTTTGTAACACTGATGGCATAACGTTTTCCTATATCGCAGAGTTGGAGGTGCGCAGCTACGTGGGCATCGCGGAGGGCATCGTGGGCATGATCACTGGCATCTGTCTCATCAACGGGTTTATCTTTGTGAGCAATGTTAAAATTATTTGTTGTTTTTGGCTGTGATTTAACTTTTTTTCTTTATAAGGGCTCATTATATAACTTTTCTAGTGTTTGTTTGTTTGTTTGTTTGTTTGTTTTGTGTGTGTGCGTGCATCACACACACACACACACACACACACACACACATATATATATATATATATATATATATATATATATATATATATATATATATATATATATATATATATATATATATATTTTTTTTTCCCAATAGGTCATTGTGCCGCTCATGTGGGTGTGGGTCGTGTGGGCGCTGGGCATCACCGCCTACAACGCGTACTGCATCTACGACTATTTCACCACCGCTCAGGACTTGTCGGTAAGTTCCACGAGTACAATGCCTTGAGGTACAAAATAAAGTCGTTCAACTCAAATACCCTCGCCATCTTAGCATAAACCTACACGAGTTTTTTTTCTTTTTTTCCATAAGGGGACGAGAAGGAAGAATTTCTCGTACCCGCCTAGACGTGACAGTGAACTGTAAAAGAGTGCTTTCAACGCTCCTAAAAATTGTCCTCAAGTAACCTCGTTTAACATGTCCGTCGAGGCCACGGGGATCTTCATAATTATGGACAAAGAATGGAGCTCAATGCCTTGGCCCTTAGCCCTGAGCTCCAGCCCTCTAGCCGAGTGATTTCGGATGGTCCTCTGCCTCAATCTATTTTTTTTCTAGTTTTACCCTCGATTCTTTCCTCAATCTCTTCAATATCACTTTCCTTCTCCTCCCGTGACAGCCCATTACATCTTCAAATATACCCCATATGGTCTCTCTCATCACACACTGTCCACTCTCAGGTTGACTGTGTCGACGACAGTGAGTTCTGGGACGTGTTCATCGATCTGGACTACGCACACTTCTTCATCATGGTCACTACTGCCCTCTGCGGGTACGGCCTCGCGTTCTGCGTCATCATCCCGGTGGCGGGGGTCATCACGCGCATGGTGAGTCGTGAAGGCTATAAGGGATGCATGGAGACTGAGATTGCTTTGGGGAAGGTAGAAATTATATAGAGAGAGAGAGAGAGAGAGAGAGAGAGAGAGAGAGAGAGAGAGAGAGAGAGAGAGAGAGAGAGAGAGAGAGAGAGAGAGAGAGATACCCTATTTCTCTTGTAAATACTCCATCTTAAATGTCCACCTGCGATGTCCTGCACCCGTGTTTGCTTGATTGTCCCTGTGTGTGGGAAAGTGATCATGGCCGGTGTATATTGATTTTGAAGATCATCGGTACCTCAAGTTTCAGATCATTTATTTGTATATGTGGTATTTTGTTTCCTGTTAGCAACCCGGAAACTTCTAATTGAACTTCAAACTTTAGCTTCTTGTGTCAGTGTGTTCTTTCCCAACGTGTCACATTTGAATGTATTTTGAAACGATTTAGTGAAAATGAGTGATTAACATATTTCACATTCAACAATATATAACTCCAAACTACCGTGTCGCTAGAACCAAGATCTCTTGCAATCCTCTGATTTTGTTCCACATCTTGTATTGTCAACTAAATTCCTTGTACGAAAAGTACTGAATTTCGCGTCGGATCTTGCAGCATACATCAGCTTGGCTTTCACTAATATTTTCATCGTGTTCTTCTCCTCCTGGCATAATTATCTTTGTATGTATTTCTAAATACTTCATCAATGTTGTAATTACGCTGGACTGATATCCTGCGGGTTTTACTGTTTTAATTGCCTTCAACAGTCAGTCGGCGTAAGGGAAAATTATTCTCTTTCGTTTGCTTGCCATATCTCTCACTGAGCCACTACTTCGCCCCTCCTGGCAAACGCTTTCCTCCGTCCATGATTCTAGATATTTGTGTAAGGAAAGAGGAACTTGTGCTTGACTTTCTTCAAAACTGTTCATTGTTTACTGCGGAGCTTACTTACGAAGTTGGATTATTAGTGCCTGTGTGTGTGTGTGTGTGTGTGTGTGTGTGTGTGTGTATTTCACCACGGCCTGATCACGAGTTGGACTCGCAATCGCCAGCAAGTACCCTCCCGATTAGAGCAACTGCAGGGCTCATTAGTCGATCTCTGGGTACTGCCAGGACCTCACACACCACGCATTCCATCCTCCTTGATCAAGGGGGGCCTGAGCGGGGCTCGAACCACCGCTTGTCAGGCCGAAGAGCCTGGCAGTGCAGCGCTTTACCGACTGAACTATCAGTCTATCAGACATGTGTGTGTCTGTGTGTGTGTGTGTGTGTGTGTGTGTGTGTGTTCTTACTTATATGGAAAAAAAATTCTTGGATCTCTTTTTGTAAAGGTTCTTCGTGTTTCCTTTTCATATGGGCTTTCCATAGTTGATGCAAAAATTCATATTCCCCCAACCTCCCAGTCACGCACCTGCATGGCTTCACGTCACCTTAGTTATTTTAGATTATTTCATTAATTTATATTTCTTAGGCTAAAGACTCCTTTGTACAGTAGCTGTCTTGCATCTTTTCAATACGATCAATATATTTTTTTCTTAAATGTTAGTTTTATGCTGCAACTGTATATTAGCTTATGAATGTTTTGCTCATTTTTCGATATATATATATATATATATATATATATATATATATATATATATATATATATATATATATAATATATATATATATAAATTTATATAAATATATATATATATATATATTATATCTTCATGTATATAACTAAACATTATCTTTTCGACAATTCTCCAACCAAGGAAAAGAATGACCCCAAACACCTACAGACTTGTGAGCACACAAAAGTCGGGCAGCCCTTACAGGTGTGACGCCCACCTGTTGAGAGCCTTATCTTGCTAAGCTTGTCAGGGCGAGATAACACTACAATGAACGAGAAAAGAAATCAATAACTGATCAGACATACTAGGCTTTCCTGTTACAATATATATATATATATATATATATATATATATATATATATATATATATATATATATATATATATATATATATATATATATATATATATATATATATATATATATATATATATATATATATATATATATATATATATATATATATATATATATATATATATATATATATATATATATATATATATATATATTAAATCGTCCTACAAACATGTTAATACTAAGTCTGCACACAATCCATATTCACAAAAAAGGATGATACACACTATAAGAAAAATTATAGTAGCATAATTGATAATGCTACCTATGAAATAAACTAAATCCGTGCACTTCGCATTCACGCACCATTACAGCACACTCGCTCGTTGACAGTTCAGTCTCGTAGTTCACGTTGCGTTACGCGGGTATACCTGATGAACCGGCAGTCCGGCACTGCTGGAGGACCTCGAACGCCAGGGCCGTGTGCTATATAGGCTCTTGCCGGGAGATTTAGGACGACTTAGATCACCTTCCAGAAACAATTATCGGGGGGATTTTGTGGGTAAGCCAGAATCGATGTGTTTTCAAGAGTAACATTTTGAAATGGGCATTAGGAAACACACCGCAGGAGAGATCGTAGACCAAACCTTAACTATGGCAATTTTAATTGGAAAGTGACTTAGAAACTGCAGCACAAGCAGGCAACAACCACTTGAGGAAGGTCAGATGAAAACAACAGGATATAGAGTATGATTAAAATCAAGTCTTGGCACCTACCTGATCAGGAAAATATATCTTGATGGTCTTGGCCTCTTGGAAGGCTGGGTAATGAGCGTCGGGGAGGCGTTGGAGGATGCCCGGGGAGTCCAGCGTTATCTCTGCAGTTGTGGGGAGGTCACTGTTAAAGGCGCTTCACACATAGGCAACGTGGTATTAAAACATTACATAAGACACGTTACATCAGAAACTATAAGGCACTGGGAAAATTATCCGAGATGCATCACATTGCACGACAGTAGTACAGTAGCATTGTAGCCTATAATTCAATCAAAGCTGAGCAGTCACAGTAAATATATAGAGTACAAAATGGAAAATGCAAAACGATGTAAAAACAAGTAATCAAATAATTTTACTGAGAAAATTTGTACGTAATGGTGTGGTTCTTGTCTGGAGTGATGGCTCCTCGCGCGGAAGTAGCGACATGCACACAGTAAGCTGACTTTTTTTTTTTTCTTTTTCTGTTGATTAAGAATACAGATGCGTCACTTTGTTTATTATTTTCCCGTGTACATATATTGTGATTTGTTAATGATGGATTGTAAATATTATGATTGATACGGATTTAGATTAAGAGAGAGAGAGAGAGAGAGAGAGAGAGAGAGAGAGAGAAAGTGTGTGTGTGTGTGTGTGTGTGTGTGTGTGTGTGTGTGTGTGTGTGTGTGTGTGTGTTCTCATTGAAAAAATGTCTTCAGAACTTCAGGACTTATTGAATTTACGTGCCTACTCTCAAAATCAAAGGCTTGTGACAAGGGAACGCCTCACTCATGACCTGCCAAGTATTCCAGTTAAGTGTTGAGGGCTGAGTGTCCGGTCTAGTAAACAGTAATTTTGGTCCTGCGGAAGATCAGATGATTATCCAAATATTTCACCTTTAAGTGAATTACTTTTTATTGATAAAAGTATAAAAATGAAAACTGCATTCTGCTGCCAACTCTTTCCGCCTGTGGCCTCACGACATGGCCACCACTCCTCCCGCTACCGAAACAGAACCTAATGGTGGAGTTGTTGGTCTACCTGGTTCTGCACCACAAGACGTATTACCTACACTGGGAATCTAACACTAAAAAAGGGTAGATGAAAGAGACTGAATATACCGAATCCAGTAACCGGTGTTGTCACTCGCACTGGCCAGCCTCCATGGAACTCGCTTTCGTCGACTCTACGGAGAAGTCACGCCTAAGATGACAATCGGAAGGTGTGAAATAACTATATCTAAGTGCTCCCTGGCACACGGCTGCTATTAAAGCTGTACAACTGAAAATATGAAAACGATATACTGTACAGTTTCCGGTGGTTTTGGATAGATCTCTCATTGTCTGTCGCCATCGTAGGCACAGCAGATACATTACAAAAAAGGTATCCAGATATGAGTGCTTGGGCAGACAACCCATCAGTTTGGCAGTCGTCAAGTATCATAAAACTGAACTCTTATTTTAATTTTTTTTTATGTCTTCGCCTATAGCGCCGGTAGGCTTTTTTCAGGGACCTGGTGGTAGGCCCAAGCCCGTCGTGGCGCAGGCAGT
Organism: Eriocheir sinensis; assembly: GCF_024679095.1. Classification (NCBI taxonomy): domain Eukaryota; kingdom Metazoa; phylum Arthropoda; class Malacostraca; order Decapoda; family Varunidae; genus Eriocheir; species Eriocheir sinensis. The sequence goes on from NC_066516.1 coordinate 23,675,060, forward strand.
TTTTATAGAGGCGCCATTTATGCTTGGCTTATGCTGCCCCCCAGAACTCATTCTTGATTCACTTGGACAATTCCTTCTAGAGTCCGGGTTGATGGGTGGTCTTCAGGACAGCATGTGGGTAGTCTTAGGCCACTCGGCGGTGACTGAAAAATCCCAGGTGGTAGCGTGGGGATTCGAACCGACGTTGTCCATACCGTGGTGAATGTGGAGACCGCACGCTAACCACTCAGCCACCGCCTACCCATTTATAGGCATCATCTTAATGGGATATCGGTTTATTATCAAGAAGGAACAGAATCGGTCATCATGGGGCTCAGATCTTCATGTAGTCAGTTCACGGGCATAAAAAAAGGTAGCAAATGTGAAAAAAAAAGCCTGCTATTCACTGCTCCTAAAAAGAGTTAAGGGAGTGGCCGAAAGATAGGTCAATTTCGGGAGGAGAGGTGTCCTGATACTTGCTGGAATGCTTGGACAGACAAGAGCGAGCAGGACTCTTAAACCTAATACCTATTCCCTTCTGAAGACATAGGAAGCTACATAGAAACTGCATGAATGAAGTTTGTATGAATTGCAGAGTAGAAGAAACCAACTCATGGCACATAAAAACAGTCCATCACTTTATGAATTAATATTAACTATTTTTTATGTAAGTGAGGTGCAAACTCATTTATATTTTTTTATAATCAGTGCCTGTAGAATTATAATAAAGTCAGAAAAAGCACAAATAATGCTGCCCTTGTTTGAAATCAGGCAAACAATGGATAGCTGAAAGGCACATAACTCAGGTAATACCACAGCATGGACATCTCTTGCCCACAGGTTGGTCCAAACTCTGCTACAATGGGCACTTATGAGTGTAAGTAAATAAGACTCCTTAATGTTTACCTTCATATCAGAGCTGTAAAGACTTTCATATGAGATTACAATTATTTATACACACTAGTTACTAAATTTATCTTCCAAGGTATAGAGATACACTTGAGTTACAGGTCTTGTTCAAATAATTATGTATAATCACTCAAATATTTTCTTTCTTGGGGATCCTTCATCAGAACGGCCCATAAGAACACCCCATCCAAGCACCCCTTAGCACTGTGTATTGCTAGGACATTTTGTACACCTTATATAGGGCAGCCTCTTGCCCTTGCTGACATCAGCCAATTTTAATGCAGAGGTTAAGTAACTATGCGTGACAGGGACAACCATTTCCAGAACAGAGACATGCCAGTTGGATACCACCTCAGCAATGTTATTGGTAAATTATCTAAATACCTGCTCTTGAGAAATTATCCTCTTTTAGTAAAACATCTTATTTTCTGATTATCACCAATTTTCATCTAAAGTTAAAGACATCCACAATATAAAAATTTGTAAATCTGAACCCGAAGAATAAATGGTGTCAGTTGAAAGGCCACCAGTGTGCTAAAGTTACGTTTCATAACTCTTAAATAAACCTATACATGAATCAGCTTTTTTAAAAAATTATTAACTTAAGATTTAACGAAGTTCTCAAAATAGTATTGCTGTTGTCCCACCATTCCTTTCTTCTCTGTCTTTATGAAATACAGTTCCAATCCATCCCCATCTCATATCTTATTCAGCATATCCTGAATAGCCATAATTTTTAATGTCTGTGTTGAAGTTATACCCTCAAGCAAATTTATATTTTTGAAGTGTAGTACAGAAGCCTTTTGGCATACTGGTCGAACCCTTGGTGTTATGGAGTCACTCAGCATGAGTATACAGCACTGTCAATACTTGTGCAAAAGAACAAAGATTCGGATTTTCAAATCACTTGTGCTACGTGTCTTACCTTATATCTGTGAGACATGGATACTAAATATTGATTTCAAGAGGCAACCTGACACCTTTGGCAATGTGGCTTTGCAGACTGTAATCATGGAGAATTGCTGTAACGACTGTGTCAAACCAGCAATTACTCCGTAAAACTGAATCAAGGTCTATTACCATCATAGTTTGTGAGAGCAAACTACAGCTATATGAGCTATATCAGCTATAAGATTAGCTATGCTCATTGGGTTGCATCTGTAAGAGACAATCCTGTGTGGAGTAGGTCAAGGGGGTGCTCACAAAGTTAATTTCTTAAGCAAGTGGATGGATCCAGTCTTGAGTTAATTAAGATGGGTCTGAAGGTGGCTTGCATGGAGGTTTGCTCGGGGGAATCCCAGGGGAAGGCATCATAAAGCGGAGGATACAATACGCTAATTGGTTGATGAAGAGACTTGAGAAACCTGCTATACTCTATTGCAACAGAGGAAGTTTTCTAATAAATTAAGTATTGGAAGTATTCATTCATGTGGTCTTCCCTCTTGATTACAGACTGCAGAATTTTTTCTATGATGGATTATCTACTGAAGATTTTTTTAATAAAAAAGTGATCCCTTATAACCAACTAGAAGCAATTAGAAAACATACACCATGGTCTTGTTATATGAAAATGACATATGTATTCTACAATAATCTGAAGTTCACAGAACTGAACCATAACAGATTCTGCTTCCCTTGCCTCTGCTCTGCCAGCATTTAAAGCTTAATTTGTGATGTTCTTTAAGACTTGTTTGAAAGGTCATTTTAGCAATGGCATGATTTTGACAATTCCAGCATGCAAATTAATTCCCACTGCTTTTTTTTGCACATTCATATATTTAGGTTCTAATTCAGTGCTAGTTCTTGTCGTATAAACTGAATATTTGGTAGAAGTAAGTTCAGAACATAATTGCAAAGTTGCATGTTCCAAGGACTCATGTGATGAGATTCTATTTTATTTGTTTCCTAAAATAAATTAAGAAATTCAATGATTCTGCACATTCTTGCTCAAAGTTTATAGAACCTTTAGCATAAGCATCACAAAATGACCACATTGCTTCTTAGTGATAAAATGAATGAAAGTGGTCAAAACTATAACTTGCAAGTTATCATAAATATGAACTTTCTCAAATCATTCATCATATATACTTTTGAAAGCTTTGTCAACACTGGTTAAAGCAACATTTTTTAATGTTGGTTTGTTATACTGCGGAGATTCATGTATAATCAGGCCTAACATAATTTTGTTTGCCCTTACAGTACAGGAAAGGACAAATGGTTAGCTATGACTTCAGTGAGTATGTGTGGGAAAATGATGCCTTTGAGATGGACTGACACCTGTTCCTTGGACCCCAGATCTTCGATACTCGGCAAAGCAGAGTAGAACAAGTATAAAGTGTGTTTGTGTGTGTGTGTGTGTGTGTGTGTGTGTGTGTGGTGTGTGTGTGTGTGTGTGTGTGTGTGTGTGTGTGGTGTGTGTGTGTGTGTGTGTGTATCTGATACACACACACACACACACACACACATAAACAGACACATTAAAATTCTCTTTTGTAACAAATCAATGAAATTAGTTAAATGGTTAAATCTCAATTTAGCACTTTCCTGTCACACATACATGAATGTTGAGTGTAAACATGTGTTTTGAATATTTCAGAGCACGGTCTCATACCTGTAGTACTATTTCATGATGACACTAAGTCACATAACTTCATAAATGCATTAGCATTCATTTGTATGGAGAAAGTATTGCATGATGGGATACTTCACTCAGCAAAAGGATTACCCTCTACATCCAAGATACAGTGTAATAAAACCTCTCCACAACAATATTTTTATAGCCACTGTGAACGAGAATGATTTGATATCTTATCTATAATTATTATGTGACACCACTCTGTGTAGCAAGTAGTCTTAACGAGAAAATATTGTTTATAATAAAAACAATGGTATTACTTGAGAGCTGTAAATTGCAGTGTTGGCAGTTTTGTGATCTCAAATTTGTATAAGCTTTGAGAACCAAAACTGTAATTGCTTTCCAGTTTCTTGCTCATATTGATAATTATCGAAACTGTAATGTACTTTATACAAATTATCGTTCATTCAAAATATGAACCCTTAAATGACTGTATACATTTTGCAACATATGAACATTCTAGGAGGTGGGTTTAATACAGGGCACTCTCAAGCATCCTCCAGGATTTTACTTTTTCCACTTTGTTCCAATGTTAAATAAATTACAGTCCATAATACATGATACACATTCAGTGGGGGCAAACAGTAACTAGAGCAATGTATATTCACAAAATGTTATGTCTCTGTGGAGAAAGATTTGCCATAGAGAATAGATTTAGCTCTAAGGGGAAGATATAAACCTTCCTGCAGAACAATCTTCCTTACCTTGTATATTTTCATGTGTTATCCTCAGTTAAGTGTATATGTGTAGCCTTTACCAAATTCAAATCAGACAGTCAGTCAGTCAGTCAGACAAAATGGAAAGTGAAGGCAGATGGGGAGAAAGTTTGACAAAAAGAGGTTGATGGAGTTAAGTATAAAACTGGAAAGAAAAGCTTTGTGGAAAAACAATGAGAAACTGACTCAATCATTTCATCATTATCTCAATCAAGAGAAGATTTAATGAGTGAAAAACTCCGCTCCAATAATATCCATGTTAGTATCTTCCCTATGTAGGATAGAATATTAAGCAGACCAGACCTGATAACCTTAAAGAAAGGAGATGAGCAATGTTTTAGTTTGCTCCCCAATGCATATATGATAAGGTCTGTGCGAGCATAGGCTTTGTAGGGTACTTGTTGTGATATGAAATGAGGGATTCTCAAGTGAAACAAATATAAACTGTTCTATCAGTAATCTTAGCAGCTATTTCAATACTACATCATCCTCATCCCTAATTACTCCATTTTAGGGAAAGAGTCTTACCTAATGAGTTCCATCCCTCTGTCTGATGTTAATGTACTTCAGCCTGCCCTGGCAAAGGTTCCAATTTCCTTTACCTTTGGTTTTCTGTCTATACTGACTTCAACAATTCCTGGGTTGCCACTCCCTCATACTGTGCTGTACTATCAACCTTTGAAGTGTTTATACCATACCTGTTAAACATGAGAGAGACAGTTGTTTTAATATTTATTTGAACAATAAACATAAACAATAAACGATATAAATGTCTTCCCCAGTTAAATTATTGCACATCCACATACATAATATAAAACGTGTAAAGAGATTCTATTGTAACTGACAGGTATACCAATACATCACACTGTACTCAACTTACTGTATATACGAACATGTGGAAAAGTCAAATTTTTTGGAGTTTTACTTTTAACATCAAATTTAGAGGGTTAACTTTTTAATTATGAACAATACTTTTTAAGGGGTTAAATTTATTCCTCAATCGATGTATAACCTTGAGAATGTCGATTATTACATGACTGACTTTTAAATAAGTCTTCTTTGTCATGTCAGCCTTAACCCATGTGTATATGGGGTCGTTGTTTTAGGGGTTGTGGCTTGGAGTTTAAGACTGAATGCCCTTACTGACATCACATGGTGGGACTGGGGTTCAAATAGTCTCACCCCGGCTCAACACTTACAAGGCTTGATGCTCTGACCCACTCGGCCACCATGCCCCTTACTGATTCTTACTCTAGTGCACAAGAAGTAATAATGAGAGCAACAAGTGCTTCACCGATTGAGCAATAAAATGAAACATTCACTTATATAAAACATGAAAAGTGGTCCTCTTTACAAACATGTAGTTATGTTTAGCCACTTACATGAACATACAAGCATCAACATGTACAAAGTCACACAAGAAGAATGAAGAATGTAATACACACATGGCTGAACTGGTGGAAAAACAAATCCAGTCCAACATTTTGCTCAAATACAATACTAATCAACTCCACATGATAGAGATGCATTCCTAGAAGCCTGACAAACAGCAAATTATCAAGTGGCAAAGCAGTTACAATATGCTCACTGGACATATTTTTTTCCAAATACACACCACAAATGAAAAAAAAAGAAAAGAAAAAATGAGCCCCTGGAAGCATACTTCTATGAGGCAGACTCACACATGCATGTATTTAAATTCACAAATTAAATGATATAGCAGAACAGATGATAAAAGGGCATATTTATCTAGTAAAATCTAGTTTCCCCTTGACTAAGGCTGAGAGTCAATGAGTTATAAGGGAAGAATGGAAGAGTTGGGAGTTTCATCACGTAAATGCTCGACACCAAGTATTACTGAAAGCTGCAAGTGATGGCTGCCATGTAGCAAAACAGGGCATTAGAGTCTAAAATCACTAAAATCATGTAAACAATAATTCAATAAAATTTAATGAGGTAGCTCAGTAATACAACTCAATGATATGTTAAGCTGTATGATTAAAGCACAATCAACAAATCCATGTGCCTTCGTGGGTAAGTGCTTAGCATGCCTATCTATGAATTCACAGGCCTCTATTCAAATCCCACCCCAGGTAGTTGGCACACAGCCCACACAGCTGTTCATCCTCCCCTTTGGATTGGTCAATAATTGGGTACCTGGGGAAACCTGGGGAAGGTAACTGGTGACCCAACTGTCCCACTAGCCTTGTATTCTCAGGTAATGGGATATTTCCTACTACAGGCTCAAGGGCCAATGAGTTGAGATGAACATTGAGGCCACACACAGCTATAGGCTAGCGTATACCCCCAACTTTACCTTACCATGCAAGAGATATCAAAAAATTTCTAAACCACGAGTGAGCTATACTGTTACACACAGAAAAGTACACACTTTGATTTTTGTGTAAATGTTGGTAAGTCATGAGTTACCATATCACTCCTCCTCATCATCAACCATGAGTATTACCATCCATACATTCTGTTGTAGCATCATGCCACTTGGTTCAGTCGGCAGCCATATATGGCCTAAGAAGATAATAAACATTTAGTGTAACAAAAGTTTATGATATGCCCCTTCAAATGGTACTTGATGTTTTCATGTATAAGGTCATTATTTTAGTCATCTATTCCTCAAAAAGTTTAGGCTTTCTTAATGATAACATAACAAATCTTGAAGCAGAATGATCAAAATAATTGTGCATAATGTGAGAGATACTATAGGAAACTTGCCATAAGTGGAAGGATACACACATTATGCCTTAAAAGACACAGTAAAGGCCATAGCAAGTACATTTTTTTCACTACTCTGACACTCAACACATCCACCACAATGAATCAAGACCTTTAATGACTAGTTACTGTTACTCAGTACAATAAAAAAAAAATATTCTCAAGTAGCTGCCTTCTGATATATTCAAAGGAAAATGGGTTTTCATCTTAGTTTATATTCTAAAGGGATTGATCACAGCCTCTTTTTGCTGTAAAAAATTAGCCTAGCAGTAAAAGAGCTGTAAGTTATGAATCTCATCTTATTTTGAGAGACTTCATATATGCTTGCATGTATCAGTCCTTAATGGTGACTTTCTATTTGGCTTGATCTCCAGCAGCCTCTCTGTCTGCAGCCAGGCACCAAAGGTCTTTCAGTGTTCCCAGTTTCCTTGGTTTACCTCAACCAACTTTACCTTTAACCACTACCTCTTCCACCCTTCCCACCCAAGTACCTTTACCCTTCCTCTCCACATGTCAAAACCATCTCTATCTACCTCCCCATCACAACACTGATGCAATCAATACGTATCCCCTCAAAGCTTCAGCCAAAATATGAACCTCTTTAGGCCTATCATTCAGAGATACACTGCACATCCATCTAACAATACATATCTCTGCATGCATAAGCTTGCTAACACCCTTCATATCATGTTTCACTACCATATAACAATACTACACTTTTTCACACAAGGCGCAAACAGGCTTCTTGTAGTTTAGAAAAGACCACCTAATGAAAACAAAGATAAAAGCTCCCTGAATTCCTTCCAAACACCTCTAACCCTGGAAAATGAGCTAGCACCTGCCCAATCTTCTGTAAAAATCATGTCACCGAAGTATAAAAAAGGACTCTCCATCAAGGTAACTGTACTCACACCTTTCCTATACCACCTCATCTACAAGTTATTTCCTTGAACTCTGAAATGTTCCAGAGACAACTTCAAAATCCCCTACAGCTTTTGTGCACCCACTCCAATGATCAACTAACTCTTCAATAAGAAATCACTAGCATAGTCCTGACTGAAACTACCCCTTACCCTTGACTTGAACACGAGTAATCAGTAATGATTGTCCCTTCCTTGGTCATTCATAAGATGTGGCAAGTTATGAGGCACATTCAGGTTCTAGATTATTGCCATTATGATTATGTGTATATGTTTTTAAGCATAGTTATTGCTCCTTAAGAACACCACAGCAAATAGACATAAGGAGTATACGTACAGTAAATTAATGATATTCAGGTGACTACAAGAGACCAGACAACTTAGACATGGCAGAGCCTGAGAATAAGTTATTCACAAACTCTCCTCCCAATCCATAATTTTATCTAACCTTCATTTGAAACTTTCAATAGAGTTTACATCAACAATAGACCTGCTTGGTGTGTTCCAGTCAGTGAATAACTTTGGAAATATTGCATCAACTTGCAAAACACCTTTCTTAATTAATTGGGATTTTCTTGTTTTCCTATGGTAGTTAGTGACTGTCATGCTGCCTACCTCACTATTTCTTTATATATATATATATATATATATATATATATATATATATATATATATATATATATATATATATATATATATATATATATATATATATATATATATTTATTTCACCACCTCTATGTATGGGTCATCTATACCCAATATAATTTTTTGTAGCTAGGAGAATGAGAGCTGCCTGAAGGTGGGAAGATTAAGTTCAACCTCTTCCCAGCCACTGAACAGGATGTCTCGCATCTTCCCAGCCAGCCATGTGGGCTATATTTCTGAGTATGAGTGGAAGACTGTCAGCAAGATGTCCAGCTGTCACTCTGCCCACCCCTGCCTGGAATGTAGCATCCCCTGGGTCTCTCCGGGAGCATGGAAGTTCATCTTTATGATCTTTCTCCTGTTTCAGTTTCCTTCTCCTCCTATTCATATTCTTCTACTTCTTGTCCTTACAAAAGTGACCCCAGTGCAGGTGTGGTAAACATATTGTGAACTGAAAGTTCAGCTAACAAGAACAAGCCATTTGCTGGAACTGAAGTGAAGGTAACACCACACATCACATCAGTAGTCTGTGTGGGTTTGGTCATGAGTGTGGGTCCCATGGACACCTGCAGTGTGGGGCAGGTGCAAGCATACAGTGCAAAAAATATTGTGTGTAAAGTGAGGGCAGATTAGATTCTAAAAATGCCTGCAAGTGTGTGTGGGTACTGATGTATGTACTTGTAGTAGGTACAGGGTGGGTGTGGGGAAATCTGTGAGTTGAGGTCAGTTAAACAGCAAGATGGTACGTCAGGGAATGTACTTATAATGTTTTCTGCAGCAGGGACAAGAGGATCAGGACAAGGACTTGTTTTTATGGGGTAGGGGTAAGGGAGATGTGAGACAGGCTGGACAGAGCTGTATCAGAAATGCGTGAAGAACACATTGTGTGTTTCAGAGTAGGATGGAATAACATTGGCAAGATCACAAATGAAGAGTTATGTAGGAGGTACTGTAGAGTATATCCATGACTTTAGGAGAGTGGTGGTAGTGTGTGGCATCTTGCTGCATTGAAACATGCCTAGCAAGTGGCTGATTCCACAAACATTTGCAATGAACAACTGGCTGGGTTTAGAAATCATGTCTTGTGAAGGGTGCCAGTGAATGAGTGACTGTTTAATTCACTTGCACAGAATGTACATACCAAAGGGAAAAAAAAACATGTAGCTAAATGTGTGTCCATTGAGAGGGATTAACTTTTCTCCTCTGAGTAACCTTTCTCTCATATAAATGTCCTATCCTGCCAAGTGTGTGTGAAACTGAGTTAGAATAATGATGGTAATTATTGTGCCATTTTAAATACATTATGTGATTGGGAAAATCACTGATAAAATAAGCATTTAATTGCTTTCTTTTAATTCCAGAGGAACATTAATGCCCTCTGATCTAAAAGTATAAAATTCTTGTACTTCAGTTGACACTAAAAGCATTACTTCATACAGCATATATATGTCACTTCTGCCTGATAGTTTCTGGCTAACTTTCTAACTAACCTTTTGCCTCTAACAAATAAATAAACAAGGTAACCAGAAGTCAGTGAGAAATATCAATGTTTAGATCTCATTAGTCATAACAAAATGGTCCCAGAAGGTGTAGTTACTGGCTACACAGGGCAATGATATGTATTATGACATGGTTTAAAAGACTGATATGCACCAATCATTGCTGAGAGAAATATGCGGAGCAGTTCTAAGCTGAGATCAATACTAAAACAACTCACTTACTGTTTCTTCCTCTCCCGACGCTCTGGGAAAGAAGGATCTGCAGCAAGGAGGTTTTCTTCACTGGCAGCCCCTATATTATTCTGGGATTGTTGCTCCCCTATATCCCTCTGCAAAGCTTCTTCCGGCACTGTAGAGTAACCTAGAGATGATGTGGATGAATTCCTCTCCCTGGCTCCAGGTACAGAGTTTTCATTGCCTAAAGCATCTCTGATCTGACGAGCCACTGAAGCCTTGTAACTGGCAAGAGAGGCTGAGTCTGGCCTGGGAGAGAGCGGAGGTTCAGGTGGTGGTGAGGGACGATGCATCTGCAGGCTGTGGGTGTGAGAACGTGATGAAGGCTGGTGGGGGCGTGGGGAGTGGGGAGGCCGATGAGACGAGGGCAGAGTTGGGTGATTTGATTGATGCGTTCTCCCTAAAGACTGAGGAGACTGTCGCTGATGTGGTTGATGTATGGTGCGTGTGGCCCTCAGAATAGATCTTTGAGGGTGACGACTTGAGGTCTGGTGAGGACTGGACCTCAGCCCATGAAGTTTACCTGAAGGAATGTGACTACCCAACATGTCTGCTCTTCCATCCCCACCAAGCTCCACCTCTCCTGCCCCCCACAACCCTGAGGCCCTTGCATCACTCACTTCTTGCAGGATGGCCTCTTGCTGTTCTTGAATCTGCAGTAGCTCCTGGAAGGATTGCATCAGAATTCTCACCAATATATATGTAACAACAAAATGGTCATATGTACCAATACAGCCTTAATAATGATAAAAACAAATTAATAGAAGCAATAATAATAATAACGAGATGGAGACACTTCTGCTGCGGCCACCCCCTGGAGGGAAGTTTCCGTGAGGGAGCAGAGCGTTGGAGATATAGATAGATAATAATAATAATAATAATAATAATAATAATCATAATAATAATTAATAATAATTATGTGTAATATTTAACTTTACCAATTAATCAAAATAACATTAATAATAATAGTAATGAATAATAAGAATCCATTCAACAGCTTGGAAAATTTACTTTGCATTGCAACTCAGGAGTGAAGAACCCTTATCTTAGATTTGCAGTAGACTGTGATATACTGTTTCAATGACAATGCAACTATAAATGATAACCATATGTGTGGTCATTTGTACACATATACTGAGAATGTATAGTGTAGCTTATTTGAAGACTGGGAGTTCTTCCCTTGCCCCTGAATGTTGCCAGACTTAGCGAGTCATCACTTGACCTTCCCATCTATTTATGCCAGACAAGGCTACTGATAATGATGTCAATTAAGGCTTTGATACTGATGATGATGAAAATTATGATGATTTAAACCACACATGACACTGCAAAATCATTCCAACAATGTTACAAAAACTGCAGCATTACTCACGGCTGTTAAGGTTGTGATGACATTGCCTTGTTGCTGCAGCTGTTGCTGAAGATGCTCCCGGGTGAGCCGTTCCTCCTCCAGCTGAAGCCACAGCTCCCTGCAGGTGTTTACCACCATCTGGGGGGGGGGAGACATGTTTTTCAACACTGAAGCACAATGTACCACACCTGCTCTCTCAAGGAGACATGTTACCCAAAGAACCACATAGCAATTATAGTTTACTTATTTCTTGGTGCTTCTCACTCCTTTCTCACATAGTTTCTCTCACTCCCTCTCCCTCTTCTTTCCTTCACAATCTAAATTAATATACAAAAATATTAGATAAAACACCTAAACTGTGCCATCTTCTGTTAAAGACAACAATGAAAATACATTATGAGTCACTACAATACACAGATCAAACTTCAGAAATAAAGCATGAATCATTAGACAAAAACTTTGTATGAATTCATACAAATGTTGTGCAAATAATATTGCAAGCTTCCACTGAAAATACACTAAATTCAGCAGAAGAAGAAGAATTATAACTTCAAATGAATACCATACTAACAGTTATTGTGTGATCAAGGCTTGTTCTTGTTGCAGCAATCTGGCTCCTGTCTATTGGTCTTGAAGTTTCCCTGGCGGTCCTCAGCTCTGTCTGTCTACGTTCGGCAATATTTCTACACGTATCAGTCCGAGAAGTTGCTTTGTATTGGTCAAGATTACAAGCCCCCTTTGCAGGGAGGTCAAGTGCCTTTCCTTTATCATTTTCATTACCAGCTTTCACATTGATTGTAAAGTTGCTGTCATTTGTAGTCACACCACCTCTCTCTTCATGGTCAGGATTTAATTGAGACTTTTGATTTTGGTCCACTAATGCAGATTCTACTGCTGCTGTCCCTACAAAACAAACAAACAAAAACATAATTATCAGACACTCTTGGTATAATGTTGAAAAGTTTGTCAGAAACATTTACATAATACTGTGCAGTATATCAAAATGACCTCATCAATGGTCATGGCATCCTTCCTGCTACTTAAAAAGAGGTGTATACACAGTGTATTTGACAATGTTAGTGGATGGCAAGGATGATCATTGAAAGATATGGGGTTGAAATGTATGAGACACACTGGAATGATATGAAGAAAATGTTTATAGGGACTTCAAAGATTGTTCAACCTTCACAAAAATATCAGTGAAGAAAGTAATAACAACCCAGGATGGTAAAATCAAGACAAAAGAATTTTGCAATTTGTACTAAAAGATTAACATGAAACAATTTCCTTAAATAAATTACAGGTATCATCTAAGATAAGATCAATATTACTTGACTCATGCGCTGGCTCCTCTTCTTCCAGTCTGACCGTTGCCTCCGTCTGACGCACCTTCTGAGAGGCAAGAAGGGTGCTGTTGGACTGGGCAAGGATGGAATCCACACTCTGGTGAAACAAATTGTTTTCCTTTTTACCATTTTCCTCAAACAGTTCTCAAAGGCAAACAGAATGAGAGAAAGTGGTTCATTAGTAGGAATTAGTTGGCTGAGGGTAAATACATTGAGAACATGTTGACATGTACATAACAGCATCCAAAATTTACCACATAGGTCAAAGAGTAAGAGGTACACAAAATATGAATTGAGATTCTGACAAAATTATATAACAAAGATAAAACATGGCAGAACAAGGTGCCAATCCCAGAAAGGACAGCTTGAGTAGGAAGGATTGATCAAAGCAAGCTCAGCTCATAAGGAGGTTGTATGCCGAGGCTTAAAGCAGCAATGACCTGATATCCTGTCCAGCACAATCACACCAGCCATTGTTGAACTAAGGCCACTGCCAAATAAGATCAAAGTACAGTTATACCTCGGTTTACAAGTTAATTCGTTCTGGAATTTTGCTCGCACACCAAAACACTCGTAAACCAAAACGAATTTCCCCGTTGAAATTAATGTAAAAAACACACACAGTCATACATTCATATATACATGATGATATATGTATTACAACTATGGATGTCTATTTGTATACAGAGACATGTAAACATCTACTAACTCAATATATGTACTAACGGTTTCAGGTGCTGTGTTCCCCTGTTTTTTGCAAATAAAACTTTAACAAAGCGTCGGACAAGGATGTTATTTTGGCAGTGGATGTCTGAGACCCCGACCTAATGGGCAAAAATATGATTTGGTGTCGCATGTGGATAATGCAGCACTTATATGAGTAAATTTAGGGTAAACTTGGCTAAAAGTTAGACACTGTGAGCGAGGCTAGCCCCGCCCCGCTCATCTTCTTGTGACGTCGATGTGACGTTTAGCTCTGACGTATGAGTAATCATCCATCCAACCAGCAATTATGTCTTACTGCTTCACACACACACACACACACACACACTGTAGCAATATTCAATCTACTGTAAATATGGATGTTCCTTATATGGACTATCAGTTGAGGAGAAAGTTTTACTCGAAGGAAATCACTTATCCTTTACATGGAAAATGTGGCTATTGGTAGTACTTGTTGCATGTATGTAAGCGAGCAGTAGTTTCTGGCTTCATCCCTCGTTGGTTCACCAACCTCCCCCATACCCAACCTTTCTTTCCTCACACAATCATCCCCACCCAACTACCCAACAACCCCTTTGTCGTTGGCGGGGCTAGCCTCACTCACAGCGCCTTTAACTTTTAGCCAAGTTTACCCTAAATTTACTCTTATAAGTGCTTCATTATCCACATGCGACACCAAATCACATTTTTGCCCATTAGGTCGGGGTCTCAAACATCCACTGCCAAAATAACATCCTTGTCCGACGCTTTGTCATACTTTTATTTGCGAAAAACAGGGGAACACGGCCCCTGAAACCTTTAGTAGTTCAATTAGTTATGTATCAAATTTGGGTGTATGGGAAAAAAGGTCAATTAGTAATTTTCTCACCTGTTGTCTAGCTTGGAGTCTGGCAGCCAAGACAGGGGGTAGGAACAGACTTTGTGGTCCAGACCGTCGACTCTGGTCCAACAGCTGAGCACGTGCCAACGCCATGTTGGTAGACTGCCTCGAGGCAAGCTTGCGTGCCAGCTCAGCAGGAGTTAGCCGCATTGAGGCCAAATCCTGAACTGTGTCCTAAAATAAGTTAAACTAATTTTCACAATTATCTCACCTGAAGTACTACTTTCTTTTCTTTTATGGATTTAGCTCCTCCAATTATGCATTTATTAGATTTTCTTTGATAAATGACATGGACTTAACTAATCCCCAACACATACATTGTAAACATTTATGATAAAATAAAGCAGCAGACTGTCAGTGACCCTGGTATTGTCAATAAGTGCTCCATATGATTTCTGTCTACAGCTCTGTCTAATAACCTGTCTAAACAAGTACTGCAAGCACTGAAATGTGACAGCACAGACACAGCCCTGCCTCCCTCTCAGATTCACTTCAAAGAAGCTGGACAAGCAACCCCCACACTTCACAGCACTCTCAGGTCCCATAGTATAGATCAGTCAACAAACCAAAAAATCTTGCATGAATCCCACTGAGTTGCAGATTCTAGAGATCCTCATGCTAAACTGAATTTAATGCCTGTTTCTTAATTACATAGGCTGCAAGAATCCCTTGTTGAACTTCAGTGTTATTTTTTACAGGCAGAAAACTTCAGGAAATCTTTTAGGCCTATAAGAAAATAAATCATCTATCCAATACATACATCCCAGACAGGCTTATTGGGCTTGAATCTATGGGATGGTGAACCACTGTGATGCATCCTTCTTGGGGAGTGGCCGCCACCGCCATCCCTTCCATCACTGGACCAACTACTATGCCTTCCCCGCTGCCAGTGCTGATCCTGCTCCATCATGCACCTGTAAAGATAGAAGTGTCCATGCTGCAATTGTGAACCTGAACCTACAATGCTATCTCTTAGAAAGAACCAAGAAGAATCAAAAAGGTTCTTTACAGGTTAAAGAGCAAGAACTGCATATGTTACAGAAGTTATTGATGAGAAGGCTGGAGAAGCTATCACGACATCTTTTTGGGTTGTCATAAAAAGTGGGATCTCACCTGGGAAAATTTATAGTCCTTACCCAAGATAGGAACCATGTAAAATTTTGAAGAATTTTTTTATGAAGTGGTGTCTGTGTCATGTGTATGTAGTTTGGAGTGAAAAACAAGAAAATAATGACAAAAAATGGATAATTAAAGTGCATAATGTAACTTGCTTATAGGGAAAGCTGACATGGCAGTGTTTGCTAGCCAAGCCTTTCTATTCTGTGTTAGTCTTTACCCTCTGAGAAGCTAACCAAGAGAGTGACCAACTGACCCAGTGACCCCTCCCCTTAACTATTCCTGTGGCACTACTGGCAGCACACTAATGTTACTGTACTAATTTTGAGGCCCCAAGTAAAGTACTAAATGAGAATGAAATGCAGAAATATAATAATAAGAGTCTCACCCCTGACATTTTGCATTACTTTGAAAATTCTTAACATTCTAGAAAGTCTTAATTCATCTCCTCATGTCTGCAGACCTAATTTTGCACCAAAAGGCATAGTTACGAACCATTGTTATATTACTTCCAAAAATAGTGACATTGGTTTTAAGAATGCCAGCCCAGAACCATACATCCATACTCCACATGTACAGTTTCACCATATATTTCCTGCAGCATACACTCTTTTACTCAGCATATACTTCCTTACTCAACATATATTCCCTTATTCATTACACATTCAATACCTTACCACCCTCACTAACCATCCACTCCCTTACTCACCATACACTATACATTCGAACACCGTACATTTCTTTACCATACACTTCTGACACCATAATGTCTTTACCATACACTTCTGACACTATAATTTCTTTACCATATACTTCTGACACCATACACCAGGCCCCTGCACCATACACTCCCTCCCTCACCATTTATTCCCGCGGCGGCCGAAGGAAAACTAATCAATTCAAGACAAGCAGGAGCGCGGGCAGCACCAAGCGAGAGTCTGTCCCTTGGTGAATAGCGGTGATAGAAAAATACACGGGAAGTTTTTAAAGCTAGGCATGTTACTGTCTTTAATATTTGATACTGCAGAATGGCGAGAAAGCTGTAGCGAGCGACTCTGCACACACTTAAGTAGTATTTTAATAAGAGTTTCTTTTGACTGTTAGGTGTCAGATTGTAAACAAACATCATGTCAAAGAAAATGGACGTTGTATTGGGTGACTCTTTCATTGTTTAATAGCTGAGCATATACACCACGGAGATTAGTATAGAGCTCCTTGAAATATGCTAAGCTTCCACTGCTGCGGTACACAGCGTAATAAATAAGAACACCAACTGCTAGCATATTAAAGTGAAATGTAAGTGTACGTCCTCAGCGGTGGTTTCTTTTTCGTTCTTTTATTCCAATCTATAAAACAAAAATCCGTTCACTTCCGTTGACGATGACGGTGATTTTCGAGTTAAAAAGACACACTAGGCTTTTCTATTATAACAGAGAGGGTAGGAATGAGTGGCTACAAGGGGGAGAAGGAGCTTATTATGGAACGAAGAATAATTAGTGGGCTCATTACTCGTCATGCTAACATATGACCAATATAGTGGTGTAGAATTAATCTGTTTTGGGGGAGAAATAAATCTGGGGTGTATGTTCGGTTTGTCCATCGCGGGAGCCAGTAATATAAACGTGGCTTGCTTTGTCCGCAGACTTTTACGAGTCATTGTACAAGCAACGTTTAGTTTACTCCGAGAAAAAAAAAGGTTGTCTCGTATACGTACATTAAAAATTGGTGCCCTAGTGGAAATATTGCCGAAAAACCTTCTCCTGATATCTGCTAGTGCTAAATGTGGCCAAAGATTTCCCGAGAGTTTATGTTTCTTGATGTATAAGGTATAGTCTTTAGGTCATTTTGAGTTTGTAAAAACTTGTACTGAAGCACTAACTGTACATGCTGTAGAATTTATAAAGAAGAATCTAATAACTATTGGAAGTAGCTACTGCACAGGGCATATTGCTTTGTAAGTCCATAATTGGAAAAAAAAGCAGCAAACAAAAGCCATCTCAAAACCAGCAGTGACTTCCTTTGGGGTTTCCTATGGCCATCATCATTTTCTGGTGACAAAAACTAATATTGGTTATTGTGGTGTTAGTTATATTTTAATCTTACTCTCCAATTTCTCAAATAATAAGTGTTTCTCACCATGGATTCCTTGTGCTTAGTTTGGTTGCATGTCTGAGTGCTTCAACACATATAGGAGTAGGCCTACTCTTACAATTTCTTTTCCAAAATCTTAAGTGAGATTATATTGATGATTGTGCTTCTCCAGACACCTCCATGTACAGTCAGTCTGTCTGGCAAACTGTTTGTACTTTAGGTCATCCCATCATGAGGCACTTCTACATTCTACTGCCACCCTTCCTATATGCTTCTAAGACCTTTCATCATTATAGTAATTCTTTAATAAGATAAAACTGTTGTACCTCTGACTATTTTGTAATCATACTAGGAGACTTTAGACACAATACTACCAAATCAATTACATCAATTGTATTACATCTTTAAGCTCTAGAACAATTCTTTAGAGCCAAACACATTTGAGACAAAAGATCAAAATAAAACATCATTCAGTAGACTTGAATAAACATTTTCATTAAAAGTGTGGCAAAGGAAGAAAATGTGATGAAATTCAATAACACATTGTTATACAAAAATATGAAACACTTGAGCTTGAACACTTTTTAAGTGCACATATCTAGAGTAGCTCTGAGTTAAATGGATGGTAACAGCAACCTGTTGATAACTGCTCATTGAGTGCCTATTTGTAAGACAAGACTTACACAAACCTTCAAAATTTAAAGTTTAGAAGAAATTAAATAATTTTTGAGCTCGGCAACTCAATGTAACTCTTTTGGGACTGTGAGAACTTTCCCTCTTCCACCACGAAGCCATGAACAAGGCACCAATTTTCTCCCTGCAAACTTGAACCAAGCACTATACTACACAGCCACATGCCTCCAAATACTGTAATTTTAAAAATATGGAAAAGAAGAATAAATGTGGAGAAACCTGCATATCAGCCTCTGTTAAGAATAATATCCCATAGTTTTGCAGACACACTTAAAACTGAATCAAAACCACCCAAAAGCTTTAAAATAAGAGAAAAAATGTTACATACCTGAGCAACCTTCTACTCACAAATACCTGACACAGGCTACACCATAAAACAACTTTGATTAATTGGAATTTTCATGATGGGAAAAATAATCTTTTCTTGTGTCAGCCCACCATGCCTTTGCAAGAGAAAATTTGACATCTTAAAATAGTGAACTTTTGGATAAGAATATGAAAATACTCAATCTTTAGTACTGCTTGTGGGTTCAGACAGCACCTAGCACTTAGTTAACACCATATCCAGCAATTTCTAGTTTCAACATTACTCCAAGGGTTCTAACAACAATAGTACATGTTGACATCATTATGTGTGTGTGTGTGTGTGTGTGTGTGTGTGTATTTCACCATGCTATGATCATGCTCTGAACTTGCAATTGACTGCCAGTACCCTCCCTTTGTAAGCTTTGGTGACAGATAATTGGGAGCAGCTAGAACCTCACACCCACACACACCCAGGAGATGGAACACAACCCATGATTGACACTGGGTACACGTTCACTGCTGGCAGGACAGTGGGCACAGATTAAAGGAGGAGACTGCCCATCCGTCTACACTGCCCTGGGCCTTTTGGTAGTGAGGCTGGAGTGTTAACCACTACACTAAAGAGTTGCATGTATGTATGTTTGTTTGAGTGTGCATATTTTCTTGGTTGCAATAAACAGGATTAAATCTAAGTTAATGTTGTCCTTACTCCATGGGTTTTTTTCCAACTTTGTTTTAAATTCAGATATTCTAAACTTTAATTATTTCCACATCTAGACTATTCAAAGTATCAATCTCGTGTGTGTGTGCGTGTACGTGTATTTACCTATTTGTAGTCTACCGAGCCCGACCTTAGCTCTGATAGTCCTGTCTCCATATCTATATTCATCCAGCCTTTCCTTCATATTTGGACACTGTTCGCCTCCACCACCTCTTCCCGCAAGCTGTTCCATGTGTTAACACTTCTATGTGGAAAACTATGCTTTCAAACAGGTTCCTTTATTAAGTTTCTTTCCATGTCCTCTCAGCCCCTGCATTCTCGCAGTTGAGAAGAGATCATCTCTATTCACCTCATCAAACTTATTTACCAACTTATACAGCGTGATCAGATCTCCTCTCTCCCTTCTTTGTTCCAGTGTCGTCAAGTCCATCTCCTTCAATCTGTCTTCATACGTCATATTCGAGAGTTCTGGGACCATTTTAGTTGCAATTCTCTGTATCCATTCCAACTTTCTGATATCCTTCTTTTTGTAAGGTGACCATACAACTGCAGCATATTCAAGTTTTGGTCTTATCAATGTTGTTATTATTTTCTTCATCATTTCTTTGTCCATAAAATGGAATGATACCCTTATATTTTGCATCATCCTGTAGGTTTCTTCAAATAGCTTGTTTATGTGCTTTTCTAGGGATAATGTGTCTTGCATCATTACTCCCAAATCTTTTTCTTCATGTACTACCTTTAACTCCTTCACTCCAGCAACGCCGACGTCGCCGTCCGACAGGCATCCGACGGTGTCACCGTATGGAAAGGGTTAGTCCTCTTCTAAACCTCTTCCATTTCCTCTTAATCCTCTTCTAAACCTCTTAAGAGGAAATGGAAGAGAATTAAGAGGAATTTAGAGGAGGATTGAGAGGTTTAGAAGAGGATTAATCCACTCCCATTTCCTCTTGACCCTTTCCATACTGTGATGCCGACGTCTGCGTCACGGATGGAAAGGGTTAAGTTTTCGTCTCCCATCCTATATGATTTCCTCGGTCTTTTTTTACTTTTCCCCATTTCCATAACATGGCATTTGCTTACATTAAATTCCATCTCTGCATGCACGCGCGTATATTTACCTAGTTGTAATTTTACAGGGCATGGGCTTGCGCACGTGTGGTCCCGCCTCCATATCTGTACTTGTCCAGTTTTTCCTTAAAGTTGTGCACACTCTTCGCCAATATACACCCTCACTTAGTCTGTTCCAAACCTCTATATTTCTTTGTGGGAAGCTATATTTTTTTATGTCTCTTAAGCCTTTTCCTTTTCTTAACTTTTTAGTAATTTTTTTTGTGTGTGTGTGTGCGTGTATTGCCAGCCTTGATCATTATATAGTGTTTGGAATAAAAAGTAAAATTGGTGGATGTAGCTAACTAAGGTTAGTTGTACTGTGAGGACATCTTTCAAAGACTAAGTGTAGCACTTCACATACCTGATACTTTGCCAGCCGTCACACAGGCGATAACCTCCAAAGGTAGGTCAGTGAGCCATGGTCCACGGGTCAAAGCACACCAGCATACTTCAATTACTCGTTTATAAACCCAACACAGTCTCTTATAGAAATAAATGCATTTAAGAATATATGAAAATGGTATTTGTGTCAAGATGAAATGCAGCAAGAACAGAACTTCATAAAATTTTACACCATAAAAAATAACTTTGTGTAAACATGGTGCAGTGCATGAAGCAACTGTAACAGTAATTTCTATTTCATAAGTGTTACTGTGCTGCAAATAGTGAAAGCAAATCTATTTTTTTATAATATACGATGGGATTGATATCACAAATGGGTATGCTCCTGTCAACCACAACACCCATCATTACGTAGAAGTGATAACAGACTTGTAATGTACTGGAGAGCCCATCTTATGGCTATGAACCTTCAAGAAGGCCTGCCATGCCCTGGTGGCTTTGCAAACATACCACTACCAATATTTCTGCATCACTTAAAACTACCATGTTGATTTTAGTTCCTTTTTGTGGAACACACTTGAAGTGATGGTGCTTTGGCACTATATTGTAATATACAACACAGTATTTACATGTGAGATTTTTTTATCATAAAACTTAATATGAGTCAAAAATGCCTAAGTCATAGGCTGCTATATCTATACTCTGATTATGGAATATAGAATTTATACATCTTATATACAACTCTTCACATGGAATCATAAATGTACAACGTTTTCACATACACAACACACTGAAATACTTATGACATGATGGATTTGAGTGAGATGTGATGTCTAACATAGACAATAATGAGAGAGAGAGAGAGAGAGAGAGAGAGAGAGAGAGAGAGAGAGAGAGAGAGAGAGAGAGAGAGAGAGAGAGAGAGAGAGAGAGAGAGAGAGAGAGAGAGAGAGAGAGAGAGAGAGAGAGAGAGAGAGAGAGAGAGAGAGAGAGAGAGAGAGAGAGAGAGAGAGAGAGAGAGAGAGAGAGAGAGAGAGAGAGAGAGAGAGAGAGAGAGAGAGAGAGAGAGAGAGAGAGAGAGAGAGAGAGAGAGAGAGAGAGAGAGAGAGAGAGAGAGAGAGAGAGAGAGAGAGAGAGAGAGAGAGAGAGAGAGAGAGAGAGAGAGAGAGAGAGAGAGAGAGAGAGAGAGAGAGAGAGAGAGAGAGAGAGAGAGAGAGAGAGAGAGAGAGAGAGAGAGAGAGAGAGAGAGAGAGAGAGAGAGAGAGAGAGAGAGAGAGAGAGAGAGAGAGAGAGAGAGAGAGAGAGAGAGAGAGAGAGAGAGAGAGAGAGAGAGAGAGAGAGAGAGAGAGAGAGAGAGAGAGAGAGAGAGAGAGAGAGAGAGAGAGAGAGAGAGAGAGAGAGAGAGAGAGAGAGAGAGAGAGAGAGAGAGAGAGAGAGAGAGAGAGAGAGAGAGAGAGAGAGAGAGAGAGAGAGAGAGAGAGAGAGAGAGAGAGAGAGAGATAGAGAGAGAGAGAGGGGAGACAGTGAGGCAGGAACATGGGATTTGCTTACAAGTCAGTGCTTGTATCTGTCTCTGATATCTGTAAAAATTTTGACGAGACTGTTTAGGCCCAACAGAATACCCTCATCTGGCCCACTATATAATTTTGAGTCACCCATCCCTTTGTGAGTAGCATGGGCAAAATCTATTAGCCGAATGTCAATTGGTATCCGGTAATTTCTATTTCTGTGTCTGCCCTTAGATTTATATGGAGCATCAGCTTCACATCTGCTCACCTGCTCCCTTGAGGTTTTCCCACCTCCTGTACTGGGCAGCTCATTAATATAAGCTGGATGAGTCACCTTGATGCTGGAGGTGCAGGAATCTTTGGGGGACCATTTGTCTTGAGGCAAGCTGGGGCCTTCACCCTGTGGGTCTGGCCACCAGTTTAGTCTGCTGGCATCTGAGGCCTCTCTCTTTCTTTCAGTTTTGGTGTCTACTTGGTTTGATACACAAGGATCAAATCCATCATAAAGAATTAGTAATGATGAGGTAAAGAATCGTACAGAGTCTAATTTTGATATTATAGAACTAAGTTCTTCTAATCTTGAGATAATCAAATCTGCGATATCAAGGCGAAGCCCATGTCCATTGTGAAGAAAATGAAGAAGGGTCTCCTTAAAACCCTCCTCTGTAAGTTGTTGGCCATAGTACTTGTTCTTGCAGTGGTATCCTTTTTCCTCTTTATTGTAAACCTGGAAAAAGTATAAGGTGTTGAGAAGCTGCACATCTGGTAGAGATGTTAATGGTAATGGGTATGATGAAAAATATTTGTCACTCAGGAGTGGCAGCTCAAGCAATAATGCAAAAAAATGACTGGTGAAGAAATTTTGAGGTAACGATGGAACTCACATGTGACTAATTTCATAATCTGAAAACAAAATTGAGAACCATCTCTTGGTCAATAATACAACTTAAGAAAAGCTAAAAATTTCCATTCCACAAAGCCACATTTCTCTATATATAAGCCTTACACTGAAGACCTACTCATTTTTTTTATGCAAAATGTCTTGCCTCAGTGGATCCATAAGTGAACTAAAAAAAATAAATACAACTCAACACGCAGAACAACAGTGAAGTGCTGAGCTTTCTTACCTGCATCCCTGCCAGTCTTACACCCAGGGTAATGGTGGTAGTATTGGCAGCCTTGGCAGTTTGACTTTTGCGTTTGCTTTCAGGAGCATCATCACCATACTGTCTGGTGCCCATCTTCAGATCCAGTACACAAGGGTATCGGAACTTGTGGGTAAGGTTCTCCAGCATTATGCATTCTGTAAGGTTAGAAAATCTAGATTTACTTCTGTGCCTCATTTTAATATATGCTAACACCATTTCTTGACCTTCACAAGACTACAAATGAGTGAATAATTTTCAACAAAACAAAACTGTAATTTCCAAAATTGCTACATTTCCTCTTGATAGAAAAGTTTACATTGGTTTTGACATATGCAGAGCAGACAAGGTGGAGTGCAATCCACAGTTCATCTTAAGCTTTTTAATGCATTGCCACATTGATTAATGAGAAGAGCTGTTATAGATTCTCAGCTACATAGCACATGCCATTTGTACATATGTAATGTTACCCAAAAGTGCCCAAAGTTGCCTTTCACCTTAGATGCACTAATTATGTATTACTTACGAAGCCCTGCATTATGATTTTCAAATATTTTAATTGCAAAAAGTGTAATATACTCTCACCTACAACATTGGAGGAATCAGATTTCTGCTTTAGCTTATGTAATGTTGTTTGGTGGCACTGCTGTAGCCATGGGTTGTGGGTGTCAGGAGGTAGAGAGGCCAGAGAAGTGGTGGTGGTTCTTGTGGAGGATCTGGAGGAGAGGTCTGAAGAGTCCTGTGGACTACAAGGTGACTCCTCCTCTCCTTCACTCTCCAGTTCTACACTACTCGAGCTCACTCGGCGTAAACACCGCCTGAAGGAAAAAGTGCTCTGAATGCCAAATCACAACTGAATTTCTGACACAAAGGAATGCACCTGGGAGAGATATATAAGTTCCCCATAAGAGCAGCACCTGGACTTGTCTCAAATGTATCAAAGCTTATCAAGAAAGTAAAAGAAATATAAATATTTTTTATAAATCATAGCTCAGGAATTGATTAATCCCCCAAAATGTACTTTGGATAAACTTTTTTTCTGTGGGGGGGAATTTACTATTATGTATAGTAACCAATTAATTAAATCTTGCAAGGTCACCAAATAAGTGGGTCATGAGGTTAGACTACAGTGGAAGAGTATCCTCCAAACAAATCACACATTTCCTCTTCTATCACTCACCCATGCTGGTAGGCCCCATGAGTGCCTCGAGGGACAGGTATGTGTTTGTTGGGAAGGGCTGCCAAGGTAAGGCCATCCTGAGCCTCCTGAAGGACTACCTGCAAGGTGCCATGGAACTCTGGGGTGTACTGCTTCACCTCAGGCGGGAGAGTGCGGTAAAACATGTACTCCCGCCCAATGAGAGGCTTGCATACTGTGACATCGTCCAGGACAAACATAGAGGAGTGGCCACCCACCTGATGCACCAGAGGCTCTAGCTGGAAACAGATGTGACATTTGTTATTCATGAAGGTGATCTCACATGGCCTGCAATATTTATCTTTGCCCCATTTTAATTTGCCTAATGCCTTAAACCTGAATACCCATTTCTAGAGCTATTACTATATAGGAGTAAATATAAGAAACTCTCATCTGTATAGGCAATGCTACTGGGCTCACTTATATGTCTGCAATTTAACTGAACCAATGTAACATAACATGACAAAACATTAAAACAAAACTAGGTGCAATGAAAGATAAGGATCACAATTATAGCAAACACAACTATATGGGTGTTTTACAGGTGTGAATGCAAGTTTGAGTGTTTATTGAATATATATTAACTCAGTTAGGCTGTGACAAAGCAGCACACTGGTAATGAAAATTAATTAAAGACAGAGGTAATGAAAATTAATTAAAGACAGAAAGTTTTGCAGCAATGTTAATTAAGTCCACCAATAGCCTGGGATGATAGATTGAAGGGTAGATATATAAATATAGTACATTATAAGAAATAAAAATCAAAACATTAATGATATTGCATACACTGCAGCAGACAATTAAACACTGAGCAGACAATTAAAGTACTTTTATTCATACATAGACATGTACCAAACTTTTACCACTACAACACTGAAATTGGATGATGTGGCAGGCTACGGTGCAAGAGCCAAAGTTTTGTATTCCCTCTTGCTTTATTTGTGCCACACAAGGGCAGAGGATATAAGATGTCCTTGATATTTGATAATTACAAAAAATCCTCTGCCTCTGTTACTCTCAGCATCGCTATTTTCTGTTGAAATTGTATTTCAACTTATATTTCATGGGCATCATCAAATAAGTGTTTGGATAGTTCAATAAAACCATCCAATGCATTCCATGTTTAAACTCACAACACAGATTCTGGCTATGAAATAAAAGCTTATTGTATACTGCAAAACTTAATGTACTGGTATTCATTATTATATTGATAACAATTGTAAAACTTCCAAGGAGTAATATTTATGGAAGAAAATATTTTTGAGAGTAATGCACCCTCTGTCCCAAACCCTCCACCAGTCAGCACCTGTATGAGATCCCCTTTGTCCGCGTCATGGTTCATGGTCCCGAGGGTCATCTAGATGGACTCAGGGCTTCCTGACACCACTGGAAAAAATTTTAATCATCTTTAACAATCTTGCATAATCATCAACCAAAAAATGTCATCTTTCAAATAGATATTATGAAAAAGGTAATATCAATACAATGCCATTTCCTATCATATTAAGGTAACATTATAATTAATTAAATGGAAGTCAACTGCACAACATTTATAGAGAGACTCTCTCAGAGGGAATAATGTAGCCATTTCAGTTGATAAAGGACAGTATTAATTTCTACTTTAAAAAATATAAAAAAAATAGAAATGTTATAAAAATATACAAACAAAAAATGCTTGTATGCAGGGTCCAAGCATTGGGAGGGAAAATGGCACATGCTTCCTTTGCTCTATCAGGCTTGGGGATCCACAGCTGGAAGCTAAGAGATTATGTTGGTGGGTGTTCCTTTGGGAACAAGATAAACTTCAATAAAAGGAGGTGCTGGGATTCCTACACTGCACCAAAGCCCCAATATTCAATGCTCAGGGCCTGTTCTTTTGTGGTGAAGCTTGTAAGGATAATTAACAAAAGCAAAGTTAGTAAGGTCTAAATGCAATTCAAACATCTAAAAAAAGAAAGAAAAAGAAAAAACTTCATGGGTGCCAGATATAAATTACGTAAATCATTTTTAATAAAAAAAGTATGCAGCCATGCATCCCAAATCTGGACAGCTGTGTAGTATGACTCTCAGCTCTGAAGCTGACAGGTTTAGTCCCTCCCTGCTGCAGTAATGCTGAAAGAGGGATTACACATGGTGTGTGGCGCTTCCACTCGTCAACTGTTTATTGATAGGCTAGTTGCCTTCTTGCCTCCCTATTCTAGTCAACAGAGTCTTAAATTGTAGAAGCTATGAAAACAAAATCAATCAGCTGCCTGCATTATAATAAAAAATAAAAAATAATAATAATAATAATAATAATAAATAAATGGAAAAATACTATGAGTGCACTGGGTTAGGGGGATTGATTAGGACAATTTAGATAAAGTACTTATACTTAAAATGATGTTATGACACAGTTATGGGTATAAAATGGATACATTCACAATCATGAAGAAAACTGAAAACTTATTTACAAATAAGGTAATGGATGAATGAATTATATTAACCTGTGATGTAGTTCATGCAAATATGATTGAAAGATTTAAAAAGTTTATAAATATATAGATGGGAAGGGGAGCTGGTAAATAATGCATTCTCCAGAACCACTATGTATAAGCCATCTGGCCTCAATTAGTCACCTTATATCCTTGTGAGTGAGGAACATGTAGCATCAAACATACAAAATATAGTGCCAATGGGAGAGGCTGTGGGTCTTGATAGTCAAGCCCTTCTGTGTATTATAAACCGTTTATTTGAAGGGGATCAGATCCCATATCACTAATATAAAATTTAAAGTAGTGTATAAAACCCTGCGAAAAAAAAGGGCCAAAATCAAACTGCATGATAGGAAGGGAAACATCTTTGAATGCTTTCACCATTCAGCAAAATATGAAACACCTTTCTACATATTTTCCCAAATGGGGAAACCAAATGTTACATTGAGTTTTTACAACATATTATATAATACGAGACATAATTCAATATAAAATTGAAAATTCATCACAGACTTTTTGAAGAGCACTATATATGCACGATGCATATCAGGGAAGGTACAAATGAAAAAAAAACGCATAATGAGAAAAAGAGTCAGCCCTTCATTTTTACCCGTTAACAAAGAGAAGCCTACCCTAACGAATAGCAACCTATCTATATCTAACCTATCGCTGCTATGGACAGCAACCTCTTAATGCTGAGTATCCCCATTGATGGGGTGCAAGGCTGGAGCAAAACTTCACTACCACCAATATCCACGGCCGTGGCAAAGATACAGATGTGTTGCAAGGCACCCCTGTGCAATGAGTGGCACCCAGCCGTGCAATCAGCTGACCCAACCTGCCTGTACTCAGCACCAGCCACGGCACCCGGACCGCCCCAGCCAGCCCCTGGAGGGCCACGGCACCAACACCCTTGGGGTGCTGGTGCCCGTGGCCTGGGTGGCCGGGTGCGGCTCCCCCAGGCCAGTCATGTGGCGGAGGTGGTATAAAAGTATTGGCGGCTCACCCTCCTCGAGTCAGAGTTTGTCAAGGGGCACCACGGCCGCCCCCTCAGCCCCCAGCGGCCCCCTGCCCCCGCCGCCGCCCCCCTGGTGCCCATGGTGCAGGGCCAGGAAAGCTGTGGGAGGAAGGAAGAGCTGTGTGACGAGATATCAAACCTTAATATTGTCGAGGCTCTTGGAACTTTCCTAGCATGAATATGGCGGTCCCGTCAGCCAATCAGCGGCCACCTAAACCTCGCTCAAATGAAGCTCCAACAAATTGCCTTGAAATGTAAATATGAAGAACAAACGGTCATGCAATTTTTTATTCACTCAATTATTATTTCAAATAATCATTGTCAAATTTTATGTGAAAAAATGTTACTGTTACAAGTTAAGATAGATTTTACCCTCCGAGACTATAGGGCCTCAGTTGAGCGTGTTTACAGTTCCAGCTGATAGAGCCGCGTGTGTCGACCAGCCCGTAGCGGCGTGTGGCGGCCGTGACGTAAGAGGCGAGGGAGTGTGGCCAAGGCTACGTCTCTCAGACACAGATTAGAATTTTTGTTCAGTGCACTTGGTGGCGTTCAGGGGTTGCGTCTAGTAGGCGAGGTGGTCACTTGCTTTACGAGTGTGTGAACTACTATGCCTGTTAAATAATCTCTTTCACTGTAGTTTTCATCGCTGGCTAGGCGATGATATCTATATTTGGTGAACTGGACGAGCAAAGTTAGTGACACAATAAGTAAAGCAACTGGGAAGCAGTGATGATGCTTTGACTCAGGCTTCCCATTGACACGCCCGTAAGAGTGAGAATTTACGTGATCGTTGAACAACAGTGACTTACCAATACCGAAGGTCCTGTTACTCTTGATTACCATTCAGCTGAAAATTCACAACTACAGTCTTAATGCCCAAGCAAGCGGTGTCTGTCTGGCCAGATGTCAGTCGTTGCTCTGAAAATAAAGTTTTGGTGGAGGTCTAACTTGCAAGAACTTAACCCCTCTTCTTCACCTGCCACCCTCCCGGAGCACAATCCCTACCGAGGTTGAGGCGAACCGAACAGTAATTCAACTTTTCCCCCTCGTCCACGTTTCCATCTGTCTTCCACACAACAGTCAAGGACTCCCCAATCCTAAAATACCTTCCCATGCAACTGTGAATAGAAAATACCTCCATGCTACAGGAGAGTGCACTTTAAAGTATTAAAAGCCCGTCTGCATTGCTCTCAGGATGCACGCTCAAGCCACTTCCGACAGCCAGCATGTCAGCAAAGTGGAAGACGTTGCTGCCCCAAGGAAATCACGATCGAAATCTCTCTACCCAGACACTGATCGCCCATCACATACATCTGCCTTACCTTCATTTAAAACCGCAAGGCGACGCTGTAGCACTACCGTCGCTTCCACAACTATTTATAAGTGCGATGCGTCGAGTCCCGCGACGACTACGGTGACTAACTACAGTTCAGATGTTTCCCGAGACTCTCTTTCTACGCCAAAGACCAGCGGCACCTGGAGCAGCAAGGCCTTCAGCAAGGGTAACAACAACAGTCGGAACAGTTTGACGACATCCAAAAGTAAAGGCGTGTGCTGTGGCCGCCGCCGCCTCATCGACGAGGAGGGTTACATCAGGAGAGCGGCGTGCATATGTGTCAACAAGGAAGAAACAGAGGTAAGTGTGCCGCTCGTACGGCTAACACTACCATAGCGTCTATTTATACTAGAACTACTACTACTACTACTACTACTACTACTACTACTGCTGCTACTACTACTACTACTACTACTACTACTACTACTACTACTACTACTACTACTACTACTGCTGCTGCTACTACTACTACTGCTGCTACTAATACTAATACTAATATTGCTACTACTATTATTATTATTATTATTATTATTATTATTATTATTAGTCTATTACTATTATTATTATTATTATTATTTATAAGATCTTATTATTATCTACTATTATCATTTTATTATTATCATTATTATTATTATTATTATTATTATTATTATTATTATTATTATTATTATTATTATTATTATTATTATTATTATTATTATTATTATTATTATTATTATTATTATTATTATTATTATTATTATTATTATTATTATTATTATTATTATTATTATTATTATTATTATTATTATTATTATTATTATTATTATTATTATTATTATTATTATTTCTATTATATTATTATTATTATTATTATTATTATTATTATTATTATTATTATTATTATTATTATTATTATTATTATTATTATTATTATTATAAGTACTACTACATCTACTATTACTAGTACTACTATTCCCACTACTACTACAACTACTATTACTACTACTACCGCTACTACCACCACTACTACCATTGCTATTTTTTTTATACGGATAATCTTAAGAAGAGCGGCTCCTAGCGGGTGTGCGTTTAGGGCACGGGGTGGTGGTAATTACAACATTTCTAGCACGTACGACGGGGTTTTGACAAGCGGACAGGCGTGTTTATGTCACAAGGGGTATTTTTCCACGCTGGCCTCACGATTTTTTCTAAGTACATTCCCTACAGGTCTAAAATTTTTCCCAGTTTCAAACCAGTGATCCCGCTTGCTGCATTAATAAATATTATGGAGTATTTGGGTGGCGTCCTCAGATTTGAAGACAAAAAAGGCTCATACAAGTTTTAAATGTTAATGATAGGTCGACTTTTTTCAACAGATATTAGTTCATTCGTATAAGCATGGGTATGTCGGGTAACTGACGACAGGCTGAAGATAGTCGGTCCAGATTGACCTTTTAAGAAAACTTACGATATATTCGTATCTTGGGTTCTATCAGATACCTGAGTCTAGGGCAATGTTGGAAAACTTTAATTTGTGGTGATTTTCTTTAAAAAATGGTTTTCATTTTGGTGATTTCGTTCAGGTCCTCACTATTCTTGCGACCCTCAAGGTTAAACGGTTCGGGTAACCTACTCTCGAACTGACTCAAGTAAGCTCAGGCATTACGTGCATCACATCCACATCCATGGAGTCACTCACAGCGTTATATAGATTTTTCGTTTTTACTTATATTAATATTATTGATTTATTTTGAGGTCAGTGGATCCTCTAATCACCCTAGCAAAGGAGAGGTACTAAATCTCACAACATTTACGTTCATAAAATAGAAAAAAAGAAGTTGAGTGAGGGGAGGAGAATCCGTAGGTCACAGTTCACGGTGCTAACCCCTTCCTCCGGGCAGCACGACTTGCCCAGCCATTGCCAGCAACCCTCAGCCTTGCTCAGGGCAGGAAAATGTATATACAATATTGTCCATGAATGGCCCCCGAAGATATGGGATAGTTATAATCTTTGATCTTTATTAACTTAAAGGACATAGGTGAGCTTTTATGATTGAGATGGATTCTATCAGTAACATTTTATTAATTATCACATTCGACAGCTCAGTTTCAAGGACATCATTGTCTTCCCACATTTGGAGGCCTGATTGCATAGTAGTCACCGATAAGGAGCCTCTTTTCCTTCGTCAACGATTGGAACTTCAGTGTGTTTGCACCAACAATAATATAGAGAATATGTTGCAAAATTAAATGATCAGCGTGGTAAGTTTTGCTTGGCGCCACGACCTTGAGCTGACGAGACCTTCCCGGCCCCGCCCTCCACATGCCGCGTCATCCTACTCGTTCTCTCACTCTTCCTCTTCACTTACTGCCGGCGCTAGTGGTCCAAGGATACAGAAGGAAGTGAGAGAACGGACACTCCCTCTTTACTTAATGTCAGCGTTAGCGTACCGTGCATCCAGGAGGCAATAAGACTCACTGGCTCTAAGAACGTGCTATCAACGCTAGTGGTCCGATCATACCGAGAAGGTAATGAGACTGACATTCGCCCTTAAAACTTACTGCCAACGCCAGTAGTTTCAGTGTACAGGAAGCTGAAATTATTTAGAAACCGCCAAACAACCATGATGAGTTTTCACTCCCCTGAGAGGCAACAACTTTAAAATTTTCAAAGTTATCTGCCCAGGTTAAAATATTAAAGTGAATATAGATGACTCACATTCGAGGCTTATTCGTGCTGTTCATCTGAAAAATGTACTCGAGTAACAGATATTCCACGCTACGCTATTCACACGCAGAATGATAATTGTAGTAAAGCGTCCCACCCGGATGGATGGATGCGGCGCCTGCCCCAAGGACGCTGGAAACGGGAAGTGCCGGACCTAAGTAAAGGATGTACGTGTGTGTGTGTGTGTGTGTGTATATATATATATATATATATATATATATATATATATATATATATATATATATATATATATATATATATATATATATATATTCTCGTATGAGCAAATCTGTCAACCTTAACACAAACGGCGGGAGAGATTAATGCTATTCATATCTGTGAAGTGGCCGCGTCTTGACATGACGCGGCTGAAAGCATTGAGATGATTCTTTGCAAGAGTTTTGTGGCAGTGTTGTGATGTTAGGCTGCTGCGTGGCCTTGCCGTGAGTACAAACCGGTTCAGCAATGCTCAGAGCATGGTCAGAAATAGTTTTACTGTTGTTGTTAAAGCCAGGAAGACGGATAGTTAGACGCGTGCGTGAGCAGTCCAGACAAAAACAGGTCCTGAGGCCTCACTGGACGGAGACACGTGCCCGCTGATTGTCATTATCATTATTTTTTTTCAAAGCTTTCAAAAAGTCGTCGGAAGTATGAGACTTTCCTGCAGTGAAAGATGAATACAATTATACTCTTAGTTCGAGCATTTCCTTGATGGAGGCGACACACCATCCAAGCGGCGTGATCGGCAGCGCAGCCGCGGCCTTGGTGCGGCCCCAAGGTGTGACTTCCGCTACGGTGGCTCGCGCTGGGCATGGGGTACCATCTATCACTTTACTTGGCCCTCACGTCTTGCGATTATTAGACTCCCACGGGAGTCACGTGGCATCTGCAGCGGGGCAAACTGATGCTGCCTATCGACGGTCATCTCTGTTTGGGACTACGTAAAAGTTTACGAATCACTTAATGTACAGATGTGGGTTGTGTCCTCTGTGTTGTGACTGTCCATATATAGTGCAAGGGTCCGCTGGTTCCCACGTGTCGCTGGTAGCCTCCAAAGAGAAACCCCGACTCGAGAAAAGTCGGTCGTAGTGATGTCTGGACTTGTGTGTGTGTGTGTGTGTGTGTGTGTGTGTGTGTGTGTGTGTGTGTGCGTACGTGCGTGCGTGCTTGCGTGCGTGCGTGTGTGCGTGCGTGCGTGTGTGTGTGTGTGAGAGAGAGAGAGAGAGAGAGAGAGAGAGAGACGTTATTCATTGCACGCTAGAATGAACACTCGGCGAGTCATGGTCTGTCACTTTCTTTCCTCTTCCTGATTCGCACACCCTCGCACGCCTCCCTCCCTCCCCCGCGTCTCTCCCTCCCGCCGTGACACTGTCTGGCTCGCCGCCTGTGCACCTTGTGAGGCTTCAGCGGTCACCCTGACAGCAGCCGCTCCTTTGACCGACCCGTTTGTCTGCTTATGGCGACACTTCACACACACACACACACACACACACACACACACACACACACACATAAAGTCAGTTATTCGGTGTTCTGTAAGATATTAACATGCTTAGGCTGCGTGTTATCCACTGCCTAACACTGGCGCTGTGGCAATCGCAACCTAATTGTTTGCTCAACTGTCGGCAGCCGCAGAACCTTGATCCAGAAGTGTTTTCTCAATAAACAGTGAATAAGTTTAATTCTATCTCTGGTTCATTGGCCTTACTTACTATTAGTATTACGTGTGTCTCATATTTGAAGGATAAACCAAGTAAATAACCAGACATTATTTTCTATTAACTTTATTGTCGTACAGGAAGTGCAGTCTCTGTGATAGAAGGGACTCAAAGCTTGACTTAGGGATGCCTATGTCTAAATGCGGGAATGCTGAGCTCAGGAAAGGTTAAGAAACGCGGCACTTTACATCAGTGATCTTCTACCTTTCTTTGATGCAGCCCAGCTTTCGTTCGTGCATTACCCTCGGCCCTGGGAGGGGACTGAGTGCCGAAGAGGAGTGAGGCGGCTCTAAAATGAGAGTGAAAAAAAGCACGGAAGCCTGGCTGATATACTCCGTAGAGTTTAATGCACGTATGGGTGGTAGTAGTGAACAGCATCAGTCACAAAATAATTGTTTATAATGGTAAAAATGGTAGTAATTACAATAATTTGTTATATATATACTACTACTACTACTACTACTACTACTACTACTACTACTACTACTACTACTACTACTTGCTGCTGCTGATGCTACTGCTGGTGCTACTACTACTGCTATTATTATTCCTATTACTACTACTATCACCTCAGGAACTACAACAACTACAAGGCATAATAATATATCAAGACGAAAATTTCATGACGAAGACAGGTTTTCCGCCACACAAGCGTTGCCTCAGGGCTTCACCGGACGCTGCTGCCTTGTGCGGGTTGCTTGAGTATAAACTTTGGTACGTGACGGTCGAGTGACTTGTTCAGTGTTGAGGCGGTCGGTATTTAGGGTTGTTCTCACGTTGTCTATGCCGCGTCGTGGCTCTCCCCTTCTTGTGGCGTGCTGCACGGCTTCCATTGTGTACATGTGTGTGTGTGTGTGTGTGTGTGTGTGTGTGAGAGAGAGAGAGAGAGAGAGAGACAAACAAACAAACAAACAAACGTAAGGCTTGCTGCTAACCCTCCTTTCATCACTATTTTCTGAGCTGCAAAATAATAAATAATGAAGACAAAAGATATAAAATGTTACAAATAGTGAATGTAGACGATGCCACTTGTAGTTACTCGTTGCCTGTATTCCAAGACGAGTGGTTTTTCCCGGCCAGATGACAGGTGTGAGGAGGGAGGTGCGACGGAGAGGTGTTGTGCTCATTCACGTAAGGTGCACGCTTCTACTCCTCCTCCCTCGAGTACTGTGTCGGGGTTTGCAGATGCGTGGCACTCTGGCGCTGTTCCCTAGTCGTATATATAGTGAAAGGCGTGTGGCAGTGTTTTCCCTCACAGTCGGATCGTGCCCTCACATGCCCGCCTCCCGCTGCCATTCTGTCACTCCGATGGATGGCAGCGCGCACCACGCCTCCCCTCAGGACAAGGTGCCTCTGCGGGGGGTAAATGGAGCGTATTCTATTTGGGATTATCTTTCACCTGCTAGGAACCAGAGGATGAAAATTTAAGGGCGGTCACAGGTCTGTAAACTATTTTGGTCATTCTCGAGGACAAATCAAGCTATAGAGGAGCATTAGAACCTATAAGAAAGGGATTCGAAGTGGGTGTGGTACGGCTGAGTGACGATGAAAACATGAAGGCGGTTGAATTATCTGTAAAATATTCTGGTCATTCTCGGGAACAAATCAAGCTATCGAGCAGCAGGAAGGAAGCATAAGCACCTGTTAGCAAGGGGTTCGACGTGAATGTGTTGCTGTTTTGTTCAGTGAGGACGGGCGGAAGATTGTAAGTCCACGTTCTGCAAAATGTCTTCAATGGGAGATCAACTTCTGCCTCTTCGCCCTTATTCCCTACGTTCCTGTGGCTCCGTGTCCAGCGTCCACATGTACTAGACGTAATGACGCCGACTGAAGAAGCGAAAGGGTTGTGACTCGCATAGTAAGCCATTGATACTGCTTCAGACAAACATCTTTTTATTCATGGCAAAGGAGACAGTGAATGGAAGGAAACTGTATTAAATGATGAATAAGGGTACCCATGGGTGCACACGCTGTAGTTGCGCGTGGCTGTGGTGCTCATCTTCAATCCGTTGGCACTTTGATCCTGTGGTAGGTAAGAACCAGTTTCGCCGGGACGCGGGCCAATGTGAAAGCCGGGATTGCCACAGTTTACTTTCCTCAGGTCTCCCCAGGTACCCATTTATCGACCAGCCCGAAAGGGTGAATGAACAGCTGGGTGACATTATTTGAGAAACTGCAATAACAGAGAAAATATCCTGGGTGAGCAACTACACCACGGAGGAGTATAAAGTGAGGAACAGAGGGGATATATAAAAAAGTGAATAATATAGAGGAAGATGTCGGGGGAAAAAAATGAACGAAACACCTTTGTATAATGTTAAGTGAAGCCCTCCGCGTTAGAAGACTGCTCGCGCCACCCCGGGCAAAACCGAGATAATATTCAGGGCACGCGCGCTAACCTGACGCCTGAAGGACCAGAGGGAGGAGGAGGAAAGGAGCTGGGAATGCCTTCACGGGAGAGAGAGAGAGAGAGAGAGAGAGAGGTGTCACCTGCTTAGCTGTGATCGCCAAGAAGTGTCAGGAAGGCTCGCCAGGGTGAAAACAATGCATCTTTTTAGGACTGAAGCGTCTCGTTAGTCAACCTGAATAACCAAAACGAAGAACAGGAAGCATGAGGGGAAGTCTGGTGCCATCATACACTCCTATCTCCCACCGCCACTGTGCTATAATGTGTGTGTGTGTGTGTGTGTGTGTGTGTGTGTGATCCCGTTTCCGGCAGACATGTGACACTTAGAATTATTGACGCATGCTCTAGGTAAATATTATAACGTGGCTGACGACTACCAACGTCAGCGTCCATATCGGAGGAACTGCGTCCTCTAAATTGTCACTTACGACACTGTGTATTTTGAACGCCATATCTTAGGAATAACAACAACAACAACAACAACAAAGATGATGATAATAATAATAATAATAATAATAATAATAATAATAATAATAATAATAATAATAATAATAATAATAATAATAATAATAATAGTGGAAGGGAGGGGTAAGGAAACACGAGAGGAAGAACAGTCGCAAAACCTGTCGGGAATAAACAGCTCACCTCTTTACTGAACAACGGAAAAAGTCGGTAAAAAATACATTAGTCGTTAGTATTACATTACCTAAATCATATAATATAATTTTGATAATAAGTAATTTTGTCTGATTAGTCACTGATTAATATTATCTTGGTTTTACGGCGGCAATGTCCACACGTTTCGGAATACGCGGTTATATAGCCATGGATAATTAGTGTGCGTGGTGCCAAATGATGGGAATTTCAGAAAACATGATGGTAAAGTAATAGCGATGAAAGGGAAATCGTGTTAGTATTGGTGCGGGCCTTGGCTGGGATGGCTCTATGAAGAACGTGCACACAGAGGAAGACAGGGAGCGTGCAATGATGACCCACACCTCGCTGCTCGTCCTTCTCTTCCTTGCCAGACTCGAGGGCCAGACGTCGAGGAGCCGCGCTATCTGTGCAGGCTGAGCGGCCAACTGTTATGCTGTGTCACTGAGACGCGTCCTTACGGATTATAAAGTGTTACATATTGTTACAAATAAGCACAACAAGTGAAAATATACACATGCATCCTAGGCTATTCTCCAGTATGGATGATAACAGTAACCAATCAGTTAGTTTAATTAAGGGACATAGATGTAGATTGGAGTAAAATTGAATGTCCATGTATGAATACTTTCGTAAACCCTTATCCCAAGTTTATGGATACACCAGGTACAGGAGCATGAGTTTGTTGGTCAAATCTTATAGTTTGTTTATAGTACTATTTGTTGCGTTCGCGAGATGTGCACCGCGCCTCCCCCTCCCTTAGACCCGAACCAGCGTGTGCCTATGTAAAAGTGATACTAAAAGGCATATGTACAGTGATGGATACATATATACGGTGATGATATAAGTGGTAGTAAAATCCATATAGGTTGATGGCACAATACACTGCGACCAACATACGGTTACAACAATGAGTAAGCAGTATATAGTAAGCAATAGCGGCACGTCTTATTTCCTATTCACAGGGTACAAAGGCGGACAATAAATAGCACACATACCGTATTTGGCAGTGTGATGATATAACATTCACCGCGATAACCACTCACTCAGCAATGCGGGTGCAGCGGGTGTCTGCTGTAGGCTTGCAAGCGCGTCAGTTGGCATTATTCCCTGACACTGAGGAGTGAAGAGGCGGACCGTCGCTAAATCTGTCACCCCTCAACACCTTCCGGCGCCTGACAAAGACCACGGCTCACCCCCACCCTCAAAGGACCCAGGTGTCTCTAATGCTACAATCTTACACTTTGCTATTTTACTTTTTGTTACGAAGTTTTCCAAGATGACGAATATCATTGATTTAGGGTAAAGGATGAGGGGCCAAGTTATGATAGGGTGAGGGATCGGGGGTGGGAAGGGTGAGGACCAGGGTGTGTTAGAGTGAGTGGCCATGGTAGGTCAGTGTGTTAGGGTGAGTGGTCATGGATTAGTGTGTGTGTGTGTGTGTGTGTGTGTGTGTGTGTGTGTGTGTGTGTGTTTGT
Organism: Eriocheir sinensis; assembly: GCF_024679095.1. Classification (NCBI taxonomy): domain Eukaryota; kingdom Metazoa; phylum Arthropoda; class Malacostraca; order Decapoda; family Varunidae; genus Eriocheir; species Eriocheir sinensis. Next base: position 23,713,658 of record NC_066516.1, read on the forward strand.
GTGTGGAGGGGGAGGGAGGGGGGCTGAAGACCACATCAAGTTTAAAGAGTGTATACCGTACATGTTTTCTCTTTACCTTGGGGCACTTACTGTACGGATTAGTCGCCACATGTGAGACTTCAACCGGTTACAACTCCGCGTCCTTATAACAGTTTCGAGGTTTCCCGGTGGGCGGCTTAAACACACACACACACACACACACACACTGAGGGGAGAGCGACAGCCACATTACCTTCGTCGGCTCGTCTACCATGTCTTGTTACCATAATAAGGTTGTGAGTAGCCTAAACGCTGACTTACTTATGCCGTCCTGTCGTCAGCTCTTGGTGGTAGTGAGTAATAGTAAACGTTGCGGTGTTTCTCTCTCTCTCTCTCTCTCTCTCTCTCTCTCTCTCTCTCTCTCTCTCTCTCTCTCTCTCTCTCTCTCTCTCTCTCTGACCATAAAAGATAAAGGGTGGTTGGCGTAGTGACAGCCGTGACGTCTACTATTGGGAAAAAAACATGTGCAGTCGATTGTGACACCAACGTGCTGTACTAGTCTGTCTCGACGAAGAAAGATCACCCTTCTGTCCACTTGACCAACTTGCCCCCCTCCGCCCCTCCGTCATCCCATCCTGGCAGCCGTCCCCGCTCCATCAGAACTCCTCCTTGACCGCTTCAACAAACAAATACCTCCATTAAATAAACACAATACGATGACAAGCCAAGAGAGCTTAGCTAATCCTATTCATCTTGGCGTCCCTTGTCCATCAGTGGCTGGCCAGTGTCGGTCGCCAAGCACCATGCTATCAGTGGTCCACCTTCCTCTCCTCACAGGCTATGCGTCTCCCAACCCTCCCAGCTCATATAGTACAAGGACAAAGGAGGATCATTCATTCTTTTAAGGTGTAATGATCCCGGGTAACAGAACTAGCACATAAGGAATCGTGATGCTCCTTCCCCACCTCACGGGCTATGCGTCTCCCAACCCTCCCAGCTCATATAGTATAAGGACAAGGGAGGATCATTCATTCGAACTAGCACATAAGGAATCGTGATGCTCCTTCCCCACCTCACGGGCTATGCGGTTCCTAATCCTCAATCACATTATTACGAGCACTAAGGAGGTTCATTCACTCTCTAAGGCGTAAAGGTCTAAGGTAAGGTAACGGCACTGACAATGAAGAACCGTGATACTTAGCTTATTAAAACACATTGTGCGGGTAAATTCTGTCCCCTTGAAGTTGACGTTGATGGAGAAATGTTGTTAAAATGATAATATTGAAGAAATACAAAACATTCTATATTCGTTTTGGAAAATAGGAAGTGGTCGCACACAGGACATAGGACAATGTGTGTGTGTATGTGTGTGTGTGTGTGTGTGTGTGTGTGTGTGAGATCGCGCGCGTCTCTCTCTCTCTCTCTCTCTCTCTCTCTCTCTCTCTCTCTCTCTCTCTCTCTCTCTCTCATTTTTTTAACGTGTTTTCTCTATTTTCACCCTCCCCCTCCTCTCCCCCCCTCTACCACCTGCTGTTCGTCCTCCTCTTGTCGCCCAGAATTCCTTTTCCTCCGTGCCAGAACTTTGAGGAGGGAGTGAGGGGGTATACACATTTAAGGAGGGGGGGAGAGGGGGGGAGAGAGGTGGCTATTGGCAGAAGACCGCGAGGACATATTGCAAGGGAGGGTAGTGGCGGTCTCACCCACCCGCATCAAAACCTTTGTGTCCTCCCTGTTGTCTTATCTTCCTTCCACTTTTATGCGGGTTTTACGTCCTCCTAAACCGTGCTCCCAGACCCATCCTCTAATTAACCTCGGCGTCACATTACTCTCATTCTTCCAACCACTAGTCCGTTACTCTCTGTCTCACTGCAGCTAAATTCGCATACACACAAACATGCACAAACAAAACACTTGCAAGACAACGAAATAAACACACATGGCCGGATTGTTAAACACTTTCTCGCCCAAGCACACATATTTGGCAAGGCTTTCATAGGAGTTGTGGGCCTTTCCAGGGGTAGTTTAATAACCCTGGTGGTAGTTTGGCCCTTCTTCTGTACCATGAACCTACAAAAACACTCATTAGAACCCGACTGATCTCCGTTTTGGCCTTTGGATTTTGTTGATGTGAGAGACAGGGTCGTTTAAGAATACCAACCCTCGCCTTCCACCTCCAGCCAGTCCGCAGTCCCTAAGCAACTTCTCTCATTTCCCGACAACGAGGGGATACGAACGTGACTGGGAAAGCTGTACGAGGGCGAGACTCCTTACCCACAGCCAAGGAAGAGGCGCCATCTATCCCTTCATCCGGGAGAGTTCTGTATGCCGCCCGTCCCTGGCGTATAGCATAATGGCGCCCGTGCCACTATAGTCAGGTGATCACGTGACATCGTAGTACTACAAAGCCGCCCTTTCACCCCTCTGGCATACTCAAAAAGATGTCCCCAGCCTGTAGACGGCGAGGTGCATAAAATCCTCCGCCCTGTCACCCTGTTCGCAGACACGCCCAAGGTTTTTTTTCTCTCTCCCCAGAACCTCAGATACCTTCGGCTCTCCCAACAACTATATCCAAAGACCACAAAGAAGGTTATTCGGATTCGCATAAGTCTTGTCAACCATCACTAGGCTCATAGAACTACAAATGGAAATACCCACAACTTTTACGAGAGCCTTAGCAAATGTGGATGTGTATATAGGCCCCGATTTTGTTTTAGAATATGGGCCCAGCAGGGTAGGCTAATACATCGCCCACCTCATACCACACAGCGCGCAGACACAGCATTCTCCATCCCCAGCAACTCTGTCTCGTAAAACCACCCCAAGATGAAAATAGTGATGTGAGAAAGCGTGAGAGAGTATAAATAGAGTGTAAACGCTTCAAATGACCATGAATATAAATAATTGTAGACTCATGCACTGTCTCGAGGGGGCAGCATGGCGCGGCCTCGGTAATGGTGTTGTTGTTCATCCCCGGGTCTGCTGGCACGCCGGCATCATATCGTGGGGCTGATTTATTAGACAGATAGAATTTATCGTAGATGGCGTAGAACCAATGAATCCCAGGAGCCACAGGAAAATATATCACTTCTCTCAGTCCCCCGTGAATTCTCATCCTCTAACAGTTCACTCCCTTTAAACTATCATAAATTATTGGCCTTGTAAAATGTATTGCTCCCTTTCGACTCCCTTGATTAAATTCCTGGCCTCTTAAATATATGAGTCCCTTTAGTTTCTCTTAAGAAGTCTTCAGCTCTTTAAAATGTACCAGTCCCTTAATATAGTCTTCCTTAAATCATCAGCCCCTTAAAATTCATCAGTCCTTTTAGCCTACCTTAAGTCCTCAGCCCCTTAAAATGTGTGGTTTCCTTTAGTCTACCCTCGATTCTCGGCTCCTTAATTAAAATGTATTACGCCCTTAAGTCTCCTTTCATAAATTTCTAACCCCTTAAAATGTATCACTTCTTTTAATCCCCTTCAGTCCCCTTTCATTAAATTCCTACCCCCTTAAAATGTATGATTCCTTTTAGTGCCCCTTCATTAAATTCCTACCCCCTTAAAATGTATGATTCCTTTTAGTACCCCCCTGTATTAAATTCCTACCCCCTTAAAATGTATGATTCCTTTTAGACCCCCTTCATTAAATTCCTACCCCCTTAAAATGTATGATTCCTTTTAGACCCCCTTCATTAAATTCCTACTCCCTTAAAATGTATGATTCCCTTTAGTCCCCCTTCATTAAATTCCTACCCCCTTTAAAATGTATCACTCCCTTTAAACTCCCTTAAATCCACCCTTAAAACGTCACTCACTCCCTCAAACATGTCACTTAAACTTTGTATTTGCGATGTTTAAGATAAATAAAGGAAATAAAAACAAATATAACTACAGCCTATAAAAAATAATATATACCCAATAGTCCAGTCATGGCTGATGGCAGATAATAATAATAATGATAAATGTGTAAAACGAGACAACTTATTCGTTCATGTATAATTAAATAAAAAATCATCCTCTTCACGGCCTGACCTTCTCACGGCAGCTCGCTTCGCCCACGGGTTCTCTTCACCCGCACGTGACCTTAAAACATACGCAAAAAAACAAGAATAGAAAACAGGATGTATATATAGGCCAGAAAGTGGGCAGTAGGAAGTTACAGTCTTTTCACATTAGTTTCGATAAGGCCCGTATTTCTTTTTAACATTTGGGGGCTACCACACTCACATTTGACAAGGCTTCCGTAGAGGTTGTGGGGCTTTCCATGGGTAGTTTTATGAGCCGAGTGATAGTCTGACAGAGCAACAGGAAAGTGTAAAAATAACACTCATGAGAACACAGTTAATCTTTTTGTGGACTTGTGAAAAATGGTGACTGTTAGAGCTGAAAGCGTTTGAAAATATGAGCGTTATTAGCCTCTTCTCTTCCCCTTCATTAAGCGCATATTACTGATCAGTCCATAGGCAATCAGGAACGCATAGATATTCTCCTCGTATAAGCTTAGAAAATAAGCCTCTATAGCGGTCTAACTCTTCCTCGTCGGTATTATTGATCACAGGCAAGTAGGAACGCATAGCTATTCTGCTCATACTATCCTCGAAAATAAGCCTCTATAGCGGTCTAACTCTTCCTCGTCGGTAGTTGAGTGAAGTGTTGAAATGAGAGGAAGCATGTCGCGGAGTCGAGGTGAGGCGGAGGCGTGAGAGGGAGGGAGGGAGAAGGACGTTTCTTAAGTGTTCCTCTTCCTAGACCGAGTCCCCCGCCAGCCTGATGAACTATGAACTTCCGTAGACTCGCCGCCCCCCGCAGATTAGCAAAGGTCAGGTACTGTGCAGGAGAAGGAAGAATGACGGGGGAGAAGAAAGTGCCAACGGGGTCTCATGAAATATAATGTGTGTTGAAATATCATCGCGGGTCTTGTAAAATCATAAGACTTGGTTTACCGTGGCCTGAACTAATCTTATACCCCTCACAGATCAGAAAAGGTTAAGTGTAGGGTGCAACAAGGATGGCGGGGAGAGAAAAGCGCAAACGAGGACTCAGGAAATATGTTGTGCGTTGAATAATCTCCGTCTTGTGGAATTATTAGAGTCCAGTTTTCCGTGCCCTGAACTCAGCTTATACCCCACAAATCAGGAAAGGTTAGGTATGGCGTGGAAGAAGGGAGGCGGGGGAGAAAGAAAAGTGCAAACGAGGACTCAGGAAATATTATGTCGTGCGTTGAATAATCTCCGTCTTGTGGAATTATTAGAGTCCAGTTTTCCGTGTCCTGAACTCGGCTTATACCCCACAAATCAGGAAAGGTTAGGTATGGCGTGGAGGAAGGGAGGCGGGAGAGAGAAAAGTGCAATCGAGGAGTCATGAAATCGTGCCTTGAATAACCACCATTCCCGTTTTGTGAAACTATCAGAGACGTGAGCTTTCCGTGTCCTGAAGTCAATTTACCTCCCGCAGATCAGTAAAGGTTAGGTACTATATAGAGAGTGTGCAGCAAGGATGGTGGAGGAGGGAACAGTGAAAACGAGGTACGTGAAATATATCCTGCGTTAAATAATCACCACACCAATCTTGTGAAATGATTAGACATGTGTTTTCCGTAGCCTCATCTCGATATCCGATGATTTAGTCCACGCAGATTAGCAAAGGTCAAATTAAGTTACACGCCTGATATTTTAAACTTTATGTGGCTAGTTTGGCTTTTTAATTCCATTTTTGTGACGGAGTTGTTTTTTTTCACAACAAAGGGCACAAAAAAAAAGGAAACAATAATAGAAAAAAAGCCCGTTAGTTGTATAAGTGTTGGATTTTCACAGCTAAGTCGATATATTACAAACTCACTCGTTGGAAGTGTAATAAAAAACTCAACAAAACCAACTACCACGCCTTGAAAATTAAGTAAAAAGGAGAACTCAGCAACATTATTATTAACAGAGACTAATACGACGTTTAAAAAGACAAATCAGCCCCATAAAAAAGACAAATCAGCCACATTGTTTTTCTTAAAGATTAATATGACGTTTGGAATATCAGATGACAGTGTGCAAGAAGGGGCACTCACAATGAAGCGTTCAATGGACAAAACATCAGACCCTTCTTGTAAAACTGACTCCTACTTGCAGCCATGACGTTACGTATATAGATTAGTAGAAAAAACGCTCCTCAAACTTAACTAGGTTTTCTCACTGTGACCCCCAGTTTTATATTTTCAACCTCAGTACGTTCACGACCCCGTGGTTAGCCTCCTGACGGTGCTAACTAAAGGCCATATTTCCAAACCTCTCCGAGCCTTCACACCTACATTTAACAAAGCCTTCCTAGAGGTTGTGGGTATTTCCAAGGGTATCGTTTTGTGAGCTTATTGGTAGTTTGACAAGGCTTCTAGACCATGAACGTGAAAACACTTATGCGAACCCGACTAATGACCTTTGAGGCCTTGGGGAAATAGTTGTGAGAGCCGAGTGTCTGAATGTATGGACTTGAGAGCTGTGCATGTGTCTCCCTCCGTCTGGTATTTTATTGATATCGGTCCGCAGGGAAAGAGCGACGCCGTGCATCAAGTATTACAAAGATGCACGAAAGTAATGAGGAGAAAGGAAGCGTGTGAGGAAAGAGGAAGGGAATACAGTCAGTCCTTAGTTGTTTGTTTGTGAAGAAGTGGCAGTTTAGCGAGTATAAAGCAGGCGGGATTGTTGATGTCGGCCCGCAAGGAAGGAGCGACGCGTGCATCAAGTATTACAAAGATTGACGAAGGTAATAAGGAGAAAGGAAGCGTGTGAGTAAAGAGGAAGGGAATACAGTCAGTCCTTAGTTGTTTGTTTGTGAAAAAGTGGCAGTTTAACGAGTATAAAGCAGGCGGGATTGTTGATGTCGGCCCGCAAGGAAGGAGCGACGCGTGCATCAAGTATTACAAAGATTGACGAAGGTAATAAGGAGAAAGGAAGCGTGTGAGGAAAGAGGAAGGGAATACAGTCAGTCCTTAGTTGTCTGTTTGTGAAGAAGTGGCAGTTTAGCGAGTTTAAAGCAGGGAGGAAAGAAAGATGGAAAGAAGCAGAGTGAGAAGGGGAGGCGAAGAGAAAAAGAGGAAGGGAATATAGTCAATCCTTAGTTGTCTGTTTGTGAAGAAGTGGCAGTTTAGCGAGTTTAAAGCAGGGAGGAAAGAAAGATGAAAAGAGGCGAGTGAGGATAAGGGGAGAGGAAGAGACAGGGAGAAGCGTTGATCCTTTCGTTGACTTGTCAGGAATTTTACCGCCTGTGAAATACCAGGACCTTCGTGAAATACTCAGCAAACTACGTATCAGACACCCTTATTGTCGCTTCACCAATCCTTATTTCTGTCATTCTATTATTATTATTATTATTATTATTATTATTATTATCATCATCATCATCATCATCATTACACACACAAGGTAAACACAGTTGTTATTCCTTTCTCCCTCCCCCCCCTCTCTCTCTCTCTCTCTCTCTCTCTCTCTCTCTCTCTGGCTGGTTAAATGTTTCCTTCTGGGCAGACTTGGGTTGTATGTGGGCGTCTGTTGGTGTGTTGTGGAGGAGGAGCAGGAGGAGGAGGAGGAAGAAGAGGAGGAGGAGGAGGAAAGATAGGAAGAGGAAGAAGAGAAAGAGTGAGAAGGAGAAAGGGAAAACGTATAAGAGAGAGAGAGAGAGAGAGAGAGAGAGAGAGAGACTTGGCTACCCTCACACATCTGCCATCTTGGGTTCGCTTCCTCTTCATCAACGGCTCAGAATCTCTTTTTTCCTTTCCGTTTTATCTTCTTTATGATCATTAAGGCGCCTATCTGTGCTAAAGAGACGTCTGTTACAGCGGGGAGAGAGAGAGAGAGAGAGAGAGAGAGAGAGTCACCAAGGCCAATTTCCGCCCAGTACTACTATCTGTGACATGAGACTGATGGACAGACTCGAATAAGTAGTGTACATGACGCTAAATCAAGGACGAATGTAAGTGCTTGACCATTTGCTAGTGTGAAAAATAATACTTACAGGGTCGCGAGAGAGAGAGAGAGAGAGAGAGAGAGAGAGAGAGAATAAAACTGTGAGGCCCATCGCACAAGCTCTCCCTACCTAGGCTATTCCCTTCAAATCTGTTCCAGGAATATCAGATTATGGTTCTATATTTTTTTTCTGTTTTATCTTCATCGAACACTGATACACCGGATTCATGAGGGAGAACGCAAAAATAAGTTATCATTTCCGACCACTTGCATTCATATTTTGTAGTCTTTCTGTAGGCCATCAACAGTGTATTGGATTCGTGTTCTTTCTCTTCCATTCTTATATTTCCTTAGTTGTATAATCACACTATGTACTGCCTGGGGGTTGGGATGGCATGTTCCTCCCTTCTCCTTTGTTGTTCACTTGCAATAATAAACTATCAGTCAATCTTATGTTTGGCTCCATAGTTGTTTATATAATCGTAGAAACAGAGGCATCATACTACATTCGTGTCTCTTTCCACATTGCTAACATTTTTTTTCACTCTTTATATCACCGTAAAGATCAACGATGCACTGGATTTGTTTTCTTTCCCCTTCATGTTCCCTTCTGCGCGCTGTCACTGTAGTAAAAAAAAGCATACCTCACATACTTGTCTCCCTGTTATATCACCGTAAGAAAAAATTGAACTATATTGGATTTATGACTTCCTCTCCTTGTTCCCTACCTCAATTTTTTTTTTACAGCAGAGGAAACAGTGCAAGGGCGTAAAAAAAAAGAAAACATATCTTATTACTTGTCTCCTTATACATCCTCGTAAAAATAATGTAATATACTGAATTTATGACCTCCTCTCCTTGCTCCCCATCCTATTCTTACTTCCATCAACATCTTTTTTACTTGTCCCTATAGATCACCTCACAAAGATAACATACTGAATTTGTAACCTCTCCTTACGCTGTAGTCCTCAGTCACTGGGGGAAAACAAAGGTTATTGACTTCGATCCGAGAGCCACGCATCCGTCAGGCTATCCGAACTCCCCTCTGTGGCCTGGGTTGTGTGGGGCGGACAGCAAAGAGGAAGAATGGCACTAGGAAGAGAGGAGTGTTGCAACGCCGCCCCCTCCCCCCCTTCGACCCACTAAGGCTGAATGAGTGAGGAGAGAGAGAGAGAGAGAGAGAGTTTTAATTGTTTACGTGTACCCAAAGAAAACACACACACACACACACACACACACACACACACACACAGATAACCACTATCATGCTGGAAACACGTGGGAGCTATTCGCGTCGCCGAGGCACGAGGGTGAGGCCGTAAGGCGCAGCGATAGGCGTTACGAGCGTTGTACTTCCTGGCCGGGGCTTGCGACTTGCGGCGAGGGAACACTCGTGACGTTGCTCTCCGTGATATTCGCCTTGAAGATAAGGTGACGGTAATGGTTGTAGACGAGGCAAGGAAACTAATTCAACACGCTGGAGTCTCTCTCTCTCTCTCTCTCTCTCTCTCTCTCTCTCTCTCTCTCTCTCTCTCTCTCTCTCTCTCTCTCTCTCTCTCTCTCTGTGTGTGTGTGTGTATATATATATATATATATATATATATATATATATATATATATATATATATATATATATATGTATACATATATGCATATATGATGTCGAGCTTCTGGCCACCTGGTTCCCATTACCAGATTCGACACGCCCCTCGCCACCCTCTGTGTTGGCACCAGCTGACAGGTCAAGTCTCCGCTCCCACCCTCCCGCCTTGGCTCCTCTGATGGGCTTCCAAGTTAGAAGCGCCTGACGTCAGTTGTTCTTTTCTGGTACCTTAGCTGAACCGAGGACCAAGGGTGGCGAGGGGGGAGGGGAAGAAGAATGGGCTGCATCGGGAAGTATTCCTTTAGCACGACGAGAGGGAGGAGGGAAGGTGGAGTTATGACATGTGTGATCAATATGCCCAATAAATGTCAAACCTCTCCATCACTCTTTTTCCTTCCCTTGAGATCTCGGTAATGTATTTGAATACCTATGTCAAGCACCTGGATTTCTCGCCACCCGTGTTCCATTGCCACTCCCCCAGACCTAGCCATGACTGCTGCATGACTGGGCCAAATATGAACACCTGGCCGCACTGACATGTCAAATGGGAGGGGAAGGGGAAGGGAGGATAAGGCATAGGAGAGTGAAGGAAAAGCTGAGAGGAGCGCTTCTACCTTCCTGTCTGGCGCCCACAATAACGTGCCGCAAAAACTGGATGCTCTTATTGCCAAGGCAGCAACCGCAGGGAGGCACAGGAGGGGACAAGGTAAAGGTATACATGACTCTTTACAAAAGCGGAACCGTGAAAAGTAGACGTTTCAGGCACTGGACATAGGTTTGAGGCAACAAGTGAAGGGAACTGTGTGACCATGGCAAACACACTTTCCGGGGCAACTCACGAGGAGGGTTACGCAGAAGAACTTAAAATGGTGAAAAGGGAAGTTCACATCCTAAGCATCGAGTAAGTCACGTCACCCCGGAAGCCTACGAAGGACACTTTCAAGAGGAACATCATTTGAACTTTTATGCCCCAAGGTCGCCCGCTGCCGTCGCCGTGACCCTGGCTGGGCGGCTCGTGTGTCAGAGGGAGTGTTTGCTCTCCGCCCCACACAACCCTTGCCACGTGGTAGGACGATGCGCATAACTTATACCCAACACACCCAATATGCATGCATGGTATTGCTTATGGACCCCGGGGAGCAGGCCGATAGTATCCCACGTGCCCAGGCGGCTCGTCTTTTACTTTGCTCGAGTGTTCGGTAAAACTTCCTTTATTGATGTGCTTGGCCGAGTGGCTCAATATCGAGACTGCTCTCTGAGTGGGGTGTGCTCTTAATGGTTAGTGTCGTCACCTGGGACAGTGCCAGGCAGAGTCACAAGTTCTTCCTGGCAAGTAACGGTTGAAGTTTCTTGCAACACAAAGAGTAACGCATTCCAAAAACAACTGTGGTTTACTTTCAAATTTGACGAACTGAACAAAATATGAAATTTCACTGATACATACATTACCTCTTATCTCCATTATTTCAAGGGCAAAGTTAAACTTGAACCAGTTTGGGTAGATTTCTCAATAGGAAGAGAACACTAACCATTGGAGCCTAGCATAGGTCTCCTTGCCTCAGGAGACGGGACACGACCACAATAATGCAGGAGGTAGTAAAGGGTGCAAGAATGTGAATACCTTCCTTATTGGAGACAACTAAAGGAACTTGGATTGGGACAGCATAATGGAAACCAAAGAGTTTTAATGTATAACAGGATAATTTCCTTTAGGACATTCATAAATTAGAAGGTACCAAAATTTTGAATTAAGAAATATCTATATAATAGCATGTAAATATAAAATGTAACTATTTCAACCTTTTCAGAAATTATCTTTATATAGCTCATTTTCATATCTGACCTTATTTTCACTTTGATCCAACTCGTGTCCGTCTTTCATCTTGGCATTTACATTAGCAACACTCCTATCTCAGTCCTCCGTGCGTCAGGCATCGGTGCTCACGCCCTCGCCGCTCCATCCATCCCCCCGCGATACGTGACACAAGCACCGACAGGATCGCCGAGACGTTCACCTCTCGCCATTGATTTCACGTCACCGGGAGACACGCCTTGCCTTGCCCACCAGTAAACACGAGCTGCAGACTCAACAGTTTATAACAACTTATTTTTATCGTTCCGTTAGTCGATAAGACCCAACAAACGTTACCAGCCAGTTTAGACTATCCCAACAGTTATTTGTCTCGTCACATCGTTCTCGGTCCTTATAATTGCTGATTAAAACTGACAAAACTTAATTAAAACACACACACACACACACACACACACACACACACACACACACACACACACACATTGAAAAACGGGACAAATACAGATATGGAGACGGGACCACACGAGCGTAAGCCCAGGCCCTGTAAAACTACAACTAGGTAAATACAACTAGGTAAATACACACACACACACACACACACACACACACACACACACACACACACACACACACACACACAGAGTCATCGTTTCGTAAAGTGCTTGTTTGTAGAGATCCTAACATGCAGCAGAGGCACAAGGAATGCATCAAGAACATCATTACCGGACCCCCGATGCGAGGCACGTACCGTTATTAATGCAACCACAAGCAAACAGCGGCCTCAGGTTACCTTTCTCTCTCTCACATATTCGATGACAAACCGACGACGATGACGACAACAACAAGGACACTCATTCGATCAGTAATTCACATATTATACTACAGAAGCGACACATACTACTGTTACTAACACTAATACTAATGGTGCGTTGGTAGCTAAACTAATACATATTCCCCAAGTGACACAGTTTGTATTGCAGGTGTTGCTGGTGACGAGTAAGAAGGACCCGTGCGCGTGGCTGGTGCCTGGCGGGGGGCTGGAGATTGGCGAAGAGGCCGTGGCCGCAGCACACAGAGAGGCGTGGGAGGAGGCTGGCATCCAGGGTGTCGTGGAGCGCTTTCTGGGGCTGTTTGAGGTGAGTGACGGGGCGGCGTGGGGCTGGGGCAAGGCAGGGTATGGGCTAGGGAATAACAGTGAGGACCAAGGTAAGGACTGCGATTGGGGCCAGTGGGGGCGAGACTGTGGAACGGGGCGGCAGAGGGTTGGGCCTAGGGTGGGGGACGCATGTTAGGGTACAACAGTGAGGACAGTTCAGGTAAGAGCATGATAGAGGTACCCATGCGGCGGAGGTGATAGCAGGTTGGGTAGCAGGGAGGGGTGGGGGTGGCGTGGCATTAGGAGTGAGGGGAGGAGAGGAGGGCCCCACAGTGAGTCTTGTACGCTTACTCTCGCCGTGTCTCCCGCCAGTCCTGCCACCACTCCGGGTCCAAGAAGCACCGCACCGCCGTCTTCGTCTTCGTGGTCACCAAGGAGCACAAGGACTTCCCCGAGGCCAGACTGGGTGAGCAGGACGCCTCGCGGCCGGGCTCAGGGCTGACCCTTCATGTGGACAACACGCTGCGGGGACATATCATTTAACTGACATTTTTAGTCTATGTAATATTAAGATCGTAATAATCTAGTTTAACTTTTATTTTTTATACAACACACACACACACACACACACACACACACACACACACACACACACACACACACAGATCCCCCCCTCCCCACACACAACATTAATAGGGCCTCTAATATAAACAAATTTTAAAGGCCGTAACATAGATAATATCATTCATCCACGAACTCGTCAAACAGGAACACAGCAGAAGTAGTCACCCACGAACACGGCACACAGGAATACAACAGTGACATGTACTCACGGACAGATTACACTTACTCATAAACACCTCCGTAGCATACACGTCACGAGTACTTCAGTAACATAAAGCAGTGAATACGGGAGTAACATATTTATGAACAAGGCCGTGTAATGCTTTGTGAATTGCATAGGCACACTAAACCTGACATGCTCATTAATCAACTGTCTTCAATCACAGGACGGCGCAGGCGGTGGTTCCCTCTCGAGGACGCGCTGCTGCTGCTGGCCCGCCACAGACCCCTGCAAAGCGCTTATCTACAGTTGCTCATGATGTCCAAGCTCAAGATGGCGGCGGCCTCTTAGTGACTGCTACGTGGTGGGAGGATGGTGGGGAGGAAGCGGATCGTTCTACTATTTTCCCGTGTGAATGAGAGAGAAGATTAAGTTACGATTTGTTATGAATTTTGGTGTCGAGAACGGGTCATGAAGGTACTACTTCCTAAGTTGTATGAGAGAGAGAAGGTCAAGGTTACGTCGTGTATTAAAGTTCTGCTGTGGTAGGCAAGTACGACAGCACGCAAAGTTACATTAGTACTAAGACCTCTGTGAAAATGATCGCATGTTATAACCCATAGTTTCAAGGTGCGTGAGATAGAGAACCATATATTTAAGAAAGACGAAATAAACGTTGTCAAGATTAATAGATTTTTTTCGTGCGGTCTGCGTCGTATTTAAGAAATTATATTAACCTTGCCAGGTTACTATTATAGTTCTGTTTTCTCTCATGAATTCTTCTTCGCCATATTTAAGAAAGACGAAATTATCTTGAAGAATAATAAAGTTTTATATTTTCGTGCATTCATCATATATAAGGAAGACGAAATTAACCCAAATAAAAAATATTTTATGTATTTTCTTCATCCTATTCACGAAAGACGAACTCAACATTGTCAAGACCATTACAGTTTCATATATTCAAGCAGTTTTCATCATATTTCAGAAATTAGTTTGAAGTTTTATGCTACTCACAAAAATAATTAATTTGGGGCTTCCCCGCTCCCTGCCCCGCCACCGCCTCCTCGCTCACCACTAGCACAAGTCTGATGTGTACCATACATTGTTATTTTTATAGCCTAGAGTGATTGTGTGAAATACTTTTTATATATATACACCAAGTGAAATATTAAATGTGGACTGTTATCTTAACACTAGGCAGACTCACCAGACGGTCAGTTAATACAAATGGTGGAAGGGGAAAGCAGGTTCTCTCCCCGTGGGTATTGCGTGTGTGTGTGTGTGTGTGTGTGTGTGTGTGTGTGTGTGTGTGTGTGTGTGTGTGTGTGTGTGACTCTTTCAAGATGTAAATTTTTTCCTGACTCGTTTGTAGCTTTTGCAAACAGTAACTTTTCTCGGCAGTTCGATAACCTACGGGGCCTCGCCTGTGAGTGTGGCCGTGTTTCCTTTTTTCACCTTTTATATTATGAGAGGGGCTGCTTGTCTCGGACCTATACAATTTGGAAATATTATGAAAGCAGTCTCTCCACTGACCCCAATCGATTCCCGCATGTTTTATTTTCCTTGACTCCTTAAGGATACAAGACCGGAAGCGCCAAGTCAGGTGTGCCTAAATAATCTTGCGAAGGTACGGGAAACCTCGTGCCTTGTGTCAGAGATTGTCAGCAATAAATATTTTATATACAAGACTGATTACTGACTACCCTCATTACCAAGACTTCCACATGTGCACTCAAGGTCCTCATGCAACCAGGCTTACCGGTGACCTCAGATTAACGGGTTCGGTGATATGTCATGTTGCTCTACAAAACTATATGAAAATTTACACAGTTTTATAAGGAAGTCATGACGAGTTACACACACACACACACACACACACCGCGTGAGGACCGTTTGGGACGCTAAGTCGATCCGAACCTGAATCTGAACGAGCAAGGTCTCGAAACATTCCCTTATTTGAACCAGCCTCAAGCAGTGTGTCACGAGGCAGTCTGCGCGGAGGCCGTGGTTTGGATGCACGCTACGCTACTCATCTGTACCTCCCGTCTTCGTTTACCTGTCTCCTACGCCTTCACCAGTCTTGAATGTAAGTGCTAAGATCTGACATTCAGAGAGAGGTTTAGGGTGATGCAGATAAACATTAAATGATGAAAGAAACAAAAGAATTGGCTGGGAGAATTGGGGAGGTTAATGAGTAACCTCGTAGTAACAGAACGAGTAGAGGCGGGTGTAAGTTATGCAGGAGGGTTGAAAGGGACATTGAATGTAAGGAAAAAAAATACAAGATCTTTTAAGATGGGAATCATGGAATAGAGTATTGTAGCCTACTCTGCCGTCAGTAGCCCTGAACTGTACCTACCCCGATGCCAACATGTGATGTGCTAGGCTGCGCATAAACTTTATACAGTTAGTAGTATACTGATTTTTTTAAAATTTTACGGAAGCTATTAGTTAGTGCACTGCATGCAGAGACCCAAATACAACGCTAAGTATTAACCTCCCGCGAGATGGCAACAATAAGTTCGGTATTATCCGAGGATTTAAGGCAATAGAAAATTGTGAGTTGACAAAATTTAATGACAAGTTTGCGTGGTGCAGCGGTTCCCAAACTGTGGCATGGTAATAGTTCCCGCAAAACTAGTGTTGACTTTTGCCGTCGCCATGCATCATCACTTTTATGACTTAAATACGATATTACCTCAGTTATAGACTTTGGTAAAGATTCGTTTTAGGTCCGTGCCAGTATCTCATAATCTGCTTTATGAAACATCACTATCTCTTCATATATCTTTTCTACAAACCTTCAACAGTCATGGAAACGCTTTGAAAATCCAATTCGATGACTTTTTTTTTACTCTTGAAAATAGGGGATAATGTTTATGAAAGCGCGTCGCCTCCTCTGGCGGCGGCCGCGGCGACGCTGCAGCCGCCGCTGCCGTAAAATAGCTCGCAGAGGGTTTAGGGTCGGGGAGCATATATAAACTACTCCAACCGAACTTTACGACCTACTAACGGGGGGGGCTGCGCCCCCCTCGACCCCCTCTTCTAATCAGGGGGGGCCTGGACCCCCCCCCCCACACACACATGTATATGTGACTTATTTCAGCGAGGAGGTCTTTCTCGCAACACCGGCTGCAGCGTCGCCGCGGCCGTCGCCAGAGGAGGCGACGCACTTTCGTAAACATTATTCCCTATTTTCAAGAGTAAAAAAAAAGTCCTTGAATTGTATTTTCAAACAAACAGACGATGTTGGGGCTGCGGTAGGGTGCGCGGGGCAAGTAGAGGCTAGTAACGTGTGCTAGTATTTTTGAAAGGGGAGTAATTACGCCAAGTGTCGTTTACACCCAGCAAGTGATTCAAGCAAAAAAAATAAAAAAATGAAACAAATAAATAGCCTCCCAGTTCGTGCTGCTTTTGGTGCATGCACGTACGTTTCTGAGACCACCTTGACAGGGATTTTTTTAAGTATCAAGAACACAACTACCGAAAAAAAAAAAAAAAAAACGTAGGTTCCACACCAAGGGTTCCCAACTAGGGATGGGCAAGCACTGTTAATATGAGTACCGGTAGTATTGGTACCGAAAACTCAAGTACCGTTAGTACCGGTACCGGTACCCGAAGGAGTTTTTTTTTCTTAATGACTTTTGATGAAATTCCCAAATAAATTTCCTGTAAAGAAAACTCTCTCTCCTTCAACTTAATACCAACTAGAGTAGAAATGCAACGTTTAGGAGCTCTCTGATTAATGTAAAATCACTTAGGTTGAAGGACAGACCACCTAGTCTGGACCATGGGGTCTGTGTGGTCTGATTTTCTATGTAAATCTATGTAAATTCTCTCTCTCTCTCTCTCTCTCTCTCTCTCTCTCTCTCTCTCTCTCTCTCTCTCTCTCTCTCTCTCTCTCTCTCTCCGAATGAAGTGAATATTTATTTTTTCGATAAAAAAATAGCATGTATAGTTATTATGGATGTACTCGATCATAGTCTAATAACAATATTTATTAGCAACCTAAAAAAGAAAAAGAATCGGACAAAGAATTATCCAGTAACTCCAATAAATAAATAAAATAATAAAATAATGGAAACGAGAGCTGTGATGGAAACGGAAAGCAGGACAAAATGGTGGGAACTTGGGGAGACGGTCAGCGGGGCAGTGACTCAGCGTCTACACACAGGGCCCATACCACATGGAGGCGGGCGAGCGCCGAGCGTCACTAAGATCCAAACGGTACCGGTACTAGCGGCAATGCGCAGTGCCGAGTGATCATTAAGCTTCCTGGAACCCAAGTGATCATGAGGCTTCGCGGTACCAGGTACCGGTACCTGGTACCGCGAAGCCTCATGATCACTTGGGTTCCGGGAAGCTTAATGATCACTCGGCACTGCGCATTGCCGCAATATTTATTAGCAACCTAAAAAAAAAAATCGGACATGGAGAATTATCAATAAATCCAATAAATAAATCCGAGCAATCTGGTACCGGTACCGTACCGTTTGGCTGGTACCGTTAGTACCGGTACTGGTACCGGTACCTGCCCAGTGCCCACCCCTATTCCCAACCGGTGGGTCGGGGAGGATTGCCTGGGGGGTCGCGAAGCTTTGCTACGGTTTGGGAGATATGAGCACAGTATAATGTAGGGGGTTTGGGGTGGAACCCATGAGTTTGGTGAGGGCTAAGATTCACCCACCTCTGGCTGTGTCATTGTTGGATGAGCTGCGACTGGCCAGAATTTCCAGTGGCTCCACTGAGCCTTGAAACGATCTTGTCTTGAAATTTCACCCTCCCAGCCATTTAGTTTAAATAGCTCATTTGAGGTTTTATTTTTTCTTATATTGTGTGGATTGCTATACTTTTTTGTACATAGGCTAGGTGTAGATTACATGTATTTTAAGTTGACCTAAGATGTTAGGCGTCTGACTATATACCCTTTATATGGGTTTCTAAAGAATATAATGTGTAACTCTCTTATATGTGAGGATTTCTATTGCCCATATTCTTGCATATTAGGCAACCCTATTGAATGTTATTTACAGGAAACCCTCAGTAAATTGGACCTCTATATATTTAATATTGGTGATATCAAACTCTTTCAAGGCTCCAGACACATACCCACATATCGGACCAAAATCCAGGATATATGGAGCATGTTTGGACAGTGTCGGGACGGCTGTTGTAAATCAGTCAAAGATTGGGTTTATAGTCAGGAATTTGGCACAAGTTCAGATCACATTATTTCAGAACAAAGGCTGCTTGTCTCCTGTGTCCCTCCTGAACCCTCATTGCCACAGAGCAAGAGGAATGTAGCTGCTCATTGATTGATTTATTTTTCGATCGTACAGACACACACATGGATAGTTAAATCAATTTTCAAATTTAACAATACCCGTGTACAGTAGTTTAAGTTTTTGTGCACTAGATACAATTCTTAACTTGTTCACACTAAACTATCTCTCTTGATAAACATAGCACGCCTCATACTTTTCTGTTCATGTTTTGTCTACATATGCTGCCCTCACCGCCATCACCTCACCCTTGCCGCCCCATTGCAGTACTCTAGAGCTGTATAAATTTATATTTATATGGCCCTGCTCTACTCCAGCTCCCCTTTGGTGTCTTAATCTTTTATGCTGCAAGAATTAATCAGATTTGCAGATCAAATTGAATAGCCTTGTATTCATAATTTTTTTTGATATTTTAGATTTTCAGCTATTTCACATAAAGTCTGCCCCCCCCCAAATAGTCTGATTTGTGGAGGGTTTACTGTAATTTCTTACATGCAGTGTGAGGAAAACTTCAAATTTTTGAGCCCCAAAAGAGGGAGTCTCCTATTACAAGAATATATGCAAGTGTTAAATATTATGAAAATGTGTATCACTGAGCTGATATTTCACATCACTGCCTGTGGCAAGAGATGAGGTGTTGATGATTGCATATGTATATAAGTACCATTGTTATCCATGAGTATTTGCTGCAGGAACCATACAGAACCCCATAGCAGTATTACTACTGCATTACCTAAAAGTATATCACGTTTTGATTAAACAGAGGGAATTTATAACGATAAACAGTTTATTTCTTGGACTTCTATTCACAAAATAATGTATTAAAATGCTTCTGCATCAGAGCAAAAGCTTCTTACAATGGATCAACTTCTTGAACCACATTAATGACTTGTCCACTGGTATGTTATCACATGCTTTTAAATTGACTCCAGTCTCCATTGGTACCTAGTTATACAAACATATAATCAAAAATGACACACTAGAGTTTAATGCATACATACTGACTTTTATGATAATCCCCTTTATGACATGAAAGTTGCAAGATTTTCCCATTAACTGTTCAAGCACCAGGTTTGTTATTGTATGACTGGAAAAGGCTCTATCAAGAGATAATTAATAGGAAAACTGCAACTTTAGCTTACATAGAGGGATGAGGTCATGAGTAAATTGTCATAAAGAACAAAAGTAGAGATCAGGTAAATCCCCCTCAACCAAAAATAGCTACGCTAGTGGACAGAATAGTACTCAACTCTAGTGTGATATTTCTGAATAATCTCAGGAAATTATGGAATGTTCTATTTAGTAACTAGGTAGCATAATCCCCATCTGGTTTCAGGTGTGTTGAGAGAAAAGTTTTCATTAATTCTCACACTGTTCAATTAACTGGTACTCACTGGTGACAAATGTTACCATTAAGCAAACTTCATGAAGGTATTAACTATGCTAGTTATATGAAACAAGGTGTACATGGTGTGAGACTATGATTAATATCAAAATAAGTGTATTTTCTTAACTTCACCATGTTCTTTTTAAGATACTCAAGCAATTCAGTTCTATGTATCAGCTTTCTCAAATTTACAAATTTTAAAAATAATTTGATATAGTTGTTTATAAAAGAAAAAAGTAAATTTGATGCGTATTAGAGCATGTTGACACTGTCTTCTTAAACTATAGTCATATGGAAGACAAGTGAGTCGGAAACAAGGCTGGATATTCATGAAGTCTTATGAGAGCTACACCCTTTTATTCTAATATCCATTCATGCTTGAAAGAAAGTGGGTGCTGTCAAAATGTTTCACTTTGTCATGGAATGCTATCAAAATAAAAATTGGTAACCATTTCACCAGCTTTATCTTCTTCATGCAGTAAATCATCAGTTGACTTTTCATAAATTTATAATGTATTATAAAGTATAATTTTTACCTAGTTCTACTGTATTTTCCAGATGTACCTCTCAACACTACTCCTTAGCCAAGGATCACAGGAACCAAGATGAAGCAGTAAGTGATGTAAACTGTATAATCTTATAATTCAATGCAGAAACACCTGTACATATTATCAAAGTTATTTCATTTCAAGTACACAAAAAATAACCCCTAGGAATGTTGATGTTTGTGCTGTAGTTAATTACACTGTACATCTATCTAAACATTCAGCACAATGGTTGCCCCCTTCTCAACAAGACTTTATAGTACTATACACATTTTTCAGCTGTATCCTTGCCAGGCTGAACTGGAAACGTTTGGCTGAAACATTGAGCTTTAGGAAAACATGAATTCTAGATATATGCTATATAAGGTACCCTATATTCCATCTGGGCTAACACACAGCAACTATAACACAGAAATAATTATTCTTTGGAATGAGCACACTGCCATCCTGGCTATCTGGAATTTCATATTTTGTAAGTTATATAAATAAAAAGATCCTATAACTTATTTGTTAATATTGATAAAACATTTAAACATATTAACAACTCAGCTATATCCACACCACCAGCGACAGCCCGTACGAGAATGCATTTTGGAAGACGAGCAGCCTCTCTCCCCTCGAGGCTGCTCCCTTCCCTACGCAGAGGGCAGTAAAGGCCACAGGAATGTGCAGTCAGTCATACTTTCATACTTCTGTAAAAATAACCATTCAGTTCAAACATTTTCAAACATTACATTATTCTCACTTATTCCCTACAATATTTATAAAAACTTACTATAACTTCTTAATATGAATACTGACCCAACAACCTTGCACATATGCTAAGCAATATTTCCTAAAAGATATTTCAGGGTGTATCTATCACACACAAGAGTACGAGCTCCCACCAGTGTGTGTACCAGTAGCCAGCAGACAGTGTGCAGTTACGAAACTCTTATGTACAAGGCCCACTTCTACAGCATACAATGCACACAGAACAGTATGATAAACATTGAGGATCACGTAACAGTGGTGGTGTGTATAAAGGAAGGAATGCCTTTATCACAATGACAGACACTATTTACGACTGACAGAAGTATGCCAATCCTGCTTAAAGAAGTGTTCCAGCAAATTGACAAACTTCTGACACTAAAAATCTAAAAAAAAAAAAAAGCTAATTCAATAGAAGCTCTTAGCAGAATATAATGTCCTGATTAGTGTCAGGGTCCTTAATACGCTGACCAGGGCGTGCACTGGAACCCACACCAGATCCCTCCTGCATTTCCTTTGGGGTGGTGTCAACCTGTGTGACAGGTGTGGAAGGTTTACTGGGAAGCTTAGGATAAGTGTTAGTGCGGGTGGCACGAGCACCCTGGGCGGTGGTAGTGGCAGTGGAGGGGAATGCCCCAGGACTAGTGGCTGGAGACCCATTTTGTAGTGTAGCAGGTGATGAGCCTGTGCGTTGATGGGAATGGCCAATAGTTGGTTCTTGCAGAGAGGGTGGAGGGGATGCTAGTCGTTGATACCCTACTGTTATCCGAGAACCCTTGTTCTCTCCAGGTCCCTGACTGAGCTTCAGGGGCAGCATCTGCTGCACACCACCACTGGCCACTGACCCTGCGTGGGTTCGATGGTGATCCTGGCGGTCTTGGCTTGGAGAAGATGCTCCTCCTGCACTACTAGACGATGATGATCCTGAGCTGCTGCTACTTCCTAGCTTGGCAAGTTTCATGGGCAATTGTTGTTTGACTGATGCTATATGGGTTTTCTGCTGATTAGCAGCTGATATGAGATGTGTAGGCAGAGACTGGTTGGAATCTCGCTTGATTAGGCTTGAGAGAGAAGCTGAGGAATTGCGGTGTTTGTGATCTGTGCGAGGGCGCGTTGGAGCTGCAGTGCTG
This sequence comes from Eriocheir sinensis, assembly GCF_024679095.1. NCBI lineage: Eukaryota > Metazoa > Arthropoda > Malacostraca > Decapoda > Varunidae > Eriocheir > Eriocheir sinensis. Next base: position 23,735,973 of record NC_066516.1, read on the forward strand.
GTGGGTGAACTGTGTGGGGATCCCTGAGTTGGCCCACTATCACTCCCAACCCCACTCAAATTTCCTGAAAGAAAAAAAAAATATGTATAAGTTTCTGCTGGCTTAAGAACCAAGTAGATTTGCTTAAAGATGTTTTACCATGATAATAAACTTGGTATGATGAAAGAAACTTTGGTAATTTAATCATGCTTTCATTTGCACAAGATGAAATAAACCAATTGATGCTTTAAAATTTAACTGTTTGACATTCACCATATCTGCAGCATAATTAGTACTGCAGGTAATCTCTCTTTACCAAGATTTCAAACATCAAACCTTCTCTGTATTTTAAAAACTAAAAACATCTCTCTTAATTTCCATAATTTATCGAACAAGATGTGAGGTAGTTTTACTGGATGAAGATATTAGAAGGGGTGAGGGAGTTTTATTGAATCTAAGATCAGTTCTGTATTGTGAGTGTAGGAACTGAAAAAAATAGTGTAGTGAAGGCAAGGTAGGTTACAGGGCTAGTCAAGGACTAAAGAATTAGGAGTGGGTGCATTGATTTAATAAGGTAAGGATTGATGAATAGCTGAGTTTTGCCCATCTTTCCCTATGGCTTAAAAACACAGGCATGGAATGAGTCACAGTGAAGTATAATGCTGACTGTGAGGTAATATACAATAAAAGTTCATTATTCTGAATTCCACTGGTCTGAAAATCATGTCTTAATTTTGAAAGCAGTAAGTTTTAATTCAACAAAACCGTATCTTAACATTTTATGGTAGAAAATGATGAACCAAGAATATTACCAAGTAGTAATTTATCTACAAATGCTTTATAACTCAAAATTTCTGTGTTACTTTTATATTAGAATGGTAGCTACATTTATCCAGAAATAAAAAGAATGTATAAAAAGAGTAACTTTACACGGATGCTCAAGAGTTCAAGGAAAACTGATTTGGAATGACTGCTCTACCCTGCCTAGCCCAATACCACCTGAGGTGGAAGTAAAACTTGTAGTGTCTTGAAATGAGAGGGATGAAGCTGCCTGGAATCACTGTCCAATTAGCGATGCACTTACCAAAGCAGCCTAAGCTCGAATTACAAGCTACGAATGAACCGAGTATCATAACTGCACAATACATTCAACAGAGTTATTGATGCAACATTTTGCATGAGGCTGGTGGTATTATCACCAAAACAAAACAAGGATCAAACTGGAAAATAATTTCTTGCTTTCAAAATTGGACTACTGGGATTTTCAGACCAGTAAATCCAAATTATTACTATTACAATAACTAACTTCTACCTATGCTACTACTACTACTACTACTACAACTACTAAAATGTACATGAACAGTAATATTTTGAGTAATAGCCTTCTCACTGTAACTAGCACATTTTGAGAGGTATATTCAATGTGACATGTGATTTAAGCAATACTATATAAATATAAAAAATAGACCACGACTGTATATACTGAATATATTTACACTTTTCTTAACATGGCAATATTTTTTGAGCCGTGATATCTTTAATGTGTGTGTGATTACCAATGTCAACTCATACTTTGATTTATATTCAGTTAGATAAAACTAATATACATATACTACCAAATATTGTATATGCAATGGTAATACACAAAAATATGCCATCTTCCCAAGCATTATCTTAATACACACTGTAGGCTGCCAAAGAAAATCATTTGTCAGAAAGTAATTTACAAAGGGAAATGTTAAACTAGTGTGAGTATTGTATACATTAGAACTTTGAAAATATCTGATCTTTTTTATTATGAGGTGAAAGATAAGGCTTGGCAATAACTTCCAACCTCCCAATATATATATATATATATATATATATATATATATATATATATATATATATATATATATATATATATATATATATATATATATATATATATATATATATATATATATATATATATACACACACACACACACACACACACACACATTATACACGCATAAACACACAACAAATTACAGTGGAAGTTATAAAACAAACAGCCTGGGATGCATATCATCCTACACAAATTTTCTCCCAATTTTAGGAGATACGATTCATTCATATAAAAAATGCCAGCCATGTACCCAACTTTCCCGACGATCAGGATTGGAATCAACAGTTGCTGTAGCTGCATGCTGATGGGAAAGGTTTGGTGTGGCAAAGTAACACACTGAAGGATGTCTTTGTGCCATTCACATGCCTACAGTATTGTACATAAAATATGATTGTGGATGCATTTATATAAAATTAACATGCTGATTCAATTGGTTAAACCAAGCTAACATTTGGTGTGGTACATTTGCAGTAGCCATTTTGTAACAGACAGTTGCAGTAAAGTAGTACTCAATATAATACATTGATTGTAGTCATGCTGAAAGCAGTATGTGCAGCAGTCACATGCCTCTGAAATCTTACTGCCAAGTAACACCTAAACTGATGTTTTAATAACACAGCCAGCCTAGTTGAAAACTAGGATATATGCTAAGCATAAATACAAAACAGCTGATGGTTAGTGAATGGTTTGTGTATATATATATATATATATATATATATATATATATATATACATATATATATATATATATATATATATATATATATATATATATATATATATATATATATATATATATATACATATATATATATTATACTTTTTTTAATGTTTGTTTTCATCATCATTATGACACCATCCACTGCTTCAAACCATGGCTGTCTTCTCACTGGCTCACCAGCAGGGTGCTATTGGGTATGCTCTGAGGGTGCCATTCTCAGCTAAGACCTTATAGGTGCTCTTATAGCTAGTCAGAGGGGAAACATCATGGGAATAAATCCCCATTCATCTTAGCAACATTTCCCCACCATTTGGAAAGCTAAGTGACTTTACAGCTGGACTTACTCACAACTGAGCTCTGCTTAGTTCCAGCTGCCACTTTTTAACAAGTCTCCAACAGACTGCACAGCACCATACCATGGCTCCATCACTTGGATAGAGGAAGCTCCAGGATCCCCAGGCCTAGTGTCACAAAAAATTTATAAATGCTCTAATACATAAACTATAGTCCAGTCTAACAGCAGCAATATACCATCAACCCTAATATCTAATATTCAATAACATTACTGGCAAAGATACTATGATAACGGACAGACGGACAAAGACGAAAACATTATCCTCCTCCTTGCTGGTAGCAAGGCAGGCAATAATAATGAAGCAATGTATGTATACCTAGCCTAACTGTACTTTCTAACAATGCTAAGTTGTGTAGTAATATTGTAACCTTTGGTTAAACTTTTAATAGTCATGATAACAGGTCACTCATTTATTTATTCATTCTCTTGCCTTTGGTGGTTTCAGGAATGATACAAGTTCAATGTGAGCATCAGCAATGTTCACATTCATATTTTTAAAATTTATGACGCCAAAAATCCCATGACTGGTGATATCTGTGATTTAGTGCAATAACAAATTTCATATGGTGTACATTAGTACATAACTATAGAAGCAATGGTATTGAAAGAAATGGTGAGTTATGTGCCCTTTTCTCTGAATAGTGCCAGATTAATATGGCCTGGTTTTAACTTTGGTTATAGCCCAATTTGTACCTTTAACCCTTAAAGTGCAGGTGTCAACATTAGTTGACAGCTGGTGCCTGGGATCAAACCGTGTGTGTCGACAATAGTTGACAAGACATTTTTTTAATTAGTACGCTGTCAAATTTAATTTGTTTGTGCTGAAATAGAGTAAGCATGTCATTTTCTTTCAAACAATACCCAACCATGCTCCCTTGACTAATTATTGGTCAGTGTACGCCTTGTGCTAGCTTTGAGATGTCTGCTAGACATCCCACCTCTTCTCACCCTTCAAGTGAATTTCATCCACAAGATGGGGGCCCTTTAACTGCAACAACCATCAAGGGCATCAGGAAGGCCCGGAAGTTAAGTATTTTTGGGGAGTGTTTCACATAAACTGTATGAAAGTTATGCTTTTTATTACTAAATCAAGGAAGGGTAGTCCATTAGGGGTGATCCTATTCAATATTCTGTACTCGTTCTACCAATGATCATATAGTCTTCAAATTAAAGTTAAAGGACAGTTAAAGACATGTACTTCACAATGATACTTCATTCAGTCATGTGAGTTAAGTAGGAGTGAAGGTATGAAAGACTAAAGTGGGGTCTGCTTTTGCCTGAATATACCCACTCAGGGAGGACTGGCACGGCAAAACAAACCTGTGCTTTAAGGGTTAACCTGGTCTAGTATGCAGGCATAAATATTATAAGATATAATGAGTGTTAGCCTACTCTGAGGCACACGAGGCATAATAGCAGGTTATACTAGAATCCACAGGAGAAAAGAAAATCCCACAAGGCAACCCCCTTCTGAAATGTTCCTCCCAAAATTTCCTGTATTCTTGTTGTCAACTGTTAAATGAAAAACAGTGATAGTTAAATTTAAGTCAGCAGGCTTCATTGAAAAACAGTATAATAAATTGGACCTAGCTTTTTTAGACAAAACAAAACAACAACAAAATACAATAATAAAAGTATTAACAGTCTGGTGATGAAAGATGAAATTGTAGGGGTTGGAAGACCACTTTTTTTCTGTATATCAAGTAGTACACAGCACCTGACTCGTTAAGTAATGATGCAGACATCTCTCAGTATCATGCTAGTACTGTTAAATGCATCTAAGAAATGTAGACATAACCTTACACAATTCCTTTTCATAATTAAAATGACTGAAATTATGATGAATACATATATTGGTGCTACACAGAAGTCGAGACAACAAATTTTGGCAAAAATTTGAAGTCCATCTCAACAAAAACATTGTATTTACTGATACTACTTTTCTAAATGCAAACATACAAGTAATTTCAGTAGTAGCAGTATTCTGGTGAGATGGACTTTTCTTTCCAGCTGAAATCTGTCACCTGAGCTTCCGTGTGGGCACACCTAAATATATGTTACCATTTCATGTTTAGTAATTATATACGTATATAAAAAATATATATGAAAGGTTATGTCTACATTTTCTTGATGTATTTTACAACTTCATGCTTGTCTCATCACCTGACTGCTAATATACTTATATTAAATTTGTTTCTGTTTAAAAAAGCTAAATACAATTAATTATACATTGTTTTTCATTGAAGTCTGCTGACTTTAACATCACTGCCTACGCTTTCCCAACATGCATAGTGCACCTTATACTCTTCTGTGTGGTGCTTTATTTACAAGCACTGCCACCCTCAGCAGTTGTTGTTCAGTCCAGCACACATACACATTCATTTCCACTATGTCCAAGAGGCCAACACCTCAATCTACGCCCAAAGTAAGAAGTTTACCTGGTAAACATATATTTAGATGACTGCTCTACTTCATCTTCCTTGTGGTGTTTTAATCTTCTATGCAAGAAATTATCAGAATCACTGGTACACTTTAGAGCAGCCTTGCTTTGTCTGTATCACCTCCATTCAACAATATGAACACTTCCAAAAGGGGAGTATCAAGACACCTAGCAAAATGACAGTCTCCTTTTGCTACTTTTAATGTCTTCTGCAGTGTATTCAGTATCTCTTTAATTTTGCCCTTGAACTGATGCCTTCACTTAAAAAAAAAAGTTCCACCAGTCCCAAATCAATAAATCCCATTGAAATAACATCTCCATTAAGTATGAATTTCTTTGATAACTATCTCACATTAAATAGAGGCTCTTCTGTTGCAAACTGGAATGTTGTTTTGTTACTAAATATGAACATTTGAAGGCTTTCTTTAATACTGCTTCAGCAAGTCTTGCAAATAACAATGACATGTAAATAAGAGTACGCTGCATACACATTTCAGAGCTGTTCCTTCACTTATACTCATCATAATTTGTTTATTTTTGCTTAACCAAATTTCAACAGATATTCCTAATTTACCTGCCGAGTCTAATGATGTTAATCATAACTATCTATTTAGTAAAGGAGGTGAGCTAAGGCAAATAATATAGAGATACCTGGCACAAGCGCATGTGAGACAGACAGACAATCTCCATGAGAGCAAGAAGAATCCAACCAATCAGGAGTGGTCTGACAAATGCCATATAGGTAGCAAGGGGACACTTTGTTTGAACAGAGGAATTTTGTTGACTTCCATGAGGTGCCATAACTTAATAAGATTACATCTCAGTCAATCAGTCTATTTCTATCTATATGCACAGTCAACTTGGCTTTGTCATGAAAAACTCTAAGCCTGATGGTCTGCAGGAGGGAGACTTGCAAAGAGCATTTTCCTTGACCTACAGAATCTAACTTAAACAGTAAAAACATTTGAGAGGGCAAGAAAAGTTTGCAACAACAATTATCAAAAGTAACTAGAAATATCTACCCTTCATGTAATACAACCTTACTTACTTCTACTGTAGCTCTTATTATATTAAACAACAATAATTATATAATACATTTATATCTTATTTCGAACAGTGCATTTGCAAAATTAACATTAATTTTTTCATATGCCACAATTATGAATAAAAGATGAAAAAAATATTGGAAAAAAACAATCTATCAATGGACAGCAACTTTGAAGCATGGAGAAATACTTGCCAATTCATTCTTCCATTTTCTATATTCTGTAAATAAATTATCCTGCAAATTACCTTTCAAAAAACATTTGCATAAATTTAGGCAACTAAAGCAAATGAAGCACTTGTGCCACTGGGAAATTACATGAATCTTCCAGTATGGTGGAGGAAAATATAAACTGGTATATGAATAATACAAGTTGACACTTTGAAGAGGATTGTGGATGAATTTGTTAATGTGTGTTAGAGGAGAAAGTAAATGATGGAAAGAGTATGGTAATGGTATGCATTTGAGAGGGCAAGAGATCAGACTAGATTTTTCAAAGCCATACAGGGTTAGGGCAGTTTAAGATCTGGTTGAGGAAATAAGAGGATGGAGGAAGTAATTGAATTTAGCCCGGTAGCAGCGATGGGCCAAATTCGTGGCTTTACTGTGTAATAGCGACAGGCTAAATTTGTGCCACGATACGAACCCCCCAAAATAGATGATGCATAAACTGATCACAAATGCTATGATATATATTATGAAATGGTTTGTGTGAGTGATGATTTTTTCTCATTTAGAGGGACCATTAAGAAACATGATCCCTGCTGCTACCAGGTTAAGTACATAGAAAAAGTTCTATGTAAAGATTGGAGCATAGGTAAAGAAGGTTATAAGGAAGAAAGTTTCTTCCCACTTCAGTCATATGCAGTCATAGTCGTATTTGTCTGAGCTATGGATGTAGAATGTAGCACAGTAATCACGAATAAGTGCAGTGAAAATGAGGTACATAAAAAGTATAAGTGGTGTCAAAATGGAGTGCAGAGAAATGAAAATATGAATAAGAGTTTTGGTATGGGTGCAGCAGTGTAAGGAGTGGATTGTGGAGTGGTTAAATATATGAAGTGTGGTGCTATGAAATGGCTTGGACATGTGATAAGCATAAATGAGGATGACTGAGTATGAGGGCAGGATTAAGGGAAAGGGTATCTGGGGAATGTAAAGTGAAATTAATAAAGTGGACAAATTTTAAAGAAGAGTTGGCAGGTGAGAGATTTAATATGCTGTGACAAGTGGTGGGAGAGGGAAAGTGCTAGACACTTCTGTCATGGCCACTTTGAGGGAAGTTCTGTGAGGGGATAGGGTGTCCTATATAGATAGATAGATCACTGGATTCTGACGCTGAAAATTCCTATTAAAAATGTTTTGAGATACCAGAATGAATGATGTATATTTCTTTACTTCCTTTATTTCATGAAAGCTAAGTATAAAGATATAGAAATGGCAGGCTGACAATACTTCCCTAAAAAAAAAAAAAAAAAAAAAAAATAATAATAATAATAATAATAATAATAATAATAATAATAATAATAATAATAATAATAATAATAATAATAATAATAATAATAATAATAATAATAATAATAATAATAATAATAATAATAATAATAATAATAATAATAATTATTATTTCCAAAGAGAAAATAATAAATAAAGAGGAAATCTTTGTTAATCCTGTCTTAGGTGTCATGTGTGCAAAAAGGCACCCCAAAATTGCTATTGCATAAAAGATTTATTGGTGTAGATATATATTAGGTAAGAAGTGTCTTAGACAGTGACAGAGTGGTCCCCTCTACTGCTTGTATATGTTCATTTTTCCAGGGTTACTACTTCTAAAGTAATATCTGAAAGTTTAAAGTGTTGAGAGAGGGAAAGGTACTTATTTTAATGAACAAAGTAATGCAAAAATTACCTCCTTGTTGTTCATCATGGACCAATTGTGAAGGAGGAGTAGTAGTAAACACAGTAAGGGTGGGGCTGAGGATAATGCCTTGGGCCTTCAAGGCTTCCAATTTTCTATAAAGTGTTTCTCGTTGTTGCTGGATATCTTGTTCCTCGCTACGCAGTTGTTCCTGAAAAGATATGCAAAAATGACCAATAGATCAAATATTTGTTTTCATGAAACACCTGTCACAAGTTTTCCTTTTCTTGTGTTTTTAATATTTTTCATTTTTTTTTACCAGACAATTAGATGGCCTACATTTTTCTTCAAGCATTAAAGAAGCTGATCATATTGAAGTATAAGAAGACGTTGGACAAGTGCAGGTAGTATCCTGTAAAATACAATTCACCTGGCAGGTTGAAACAAACTGGGATTATTTTAATATAAAAAACTTGATATATTCAGAAGTAATAATAAATTGGAATAAACTTTCACATTTCACTAGCACTTACTTGCTTCTTCTGAATTTCAATCTTCTTCTCAACAATCCATTTTTCTTGGGCATCTTTTTCTTTGGTCCACTGTGCTCGCTCTAAACTAATTTGTTCTTGAATATTTCGAAGTTCTTCAAGTTTTTGAGAATGTCGAAAACGACTATCAACTGAAGCACCTCCAAGGACTACCTTAGACCTTAATCTGAAAGTGACAGATGCAGAAATTGTGAAACTGAAAGAAAACACTGACTGTATGGACTTATGCTCCGCCAATGAATAGCATATTTCTAAGATGTGTCTGTGCACTAAAATTGACTGCAGTACAAATTGTGCAAAGAAATGCAAATGATGTTCTTATTGATTTGTGTTAAAATCCATTGTAACATCCATAAAATGTTCTAATGAGGAATGAAACTTGACCCTTTTCAATTAAACCCCTGCTGCAGTCTTATATGCAACAATGCTGGTATCAAGCAATTTATATTTCAGAAATTAATTTGCATCCAAGGGCTTGAAGAAAGATTAAACCATACAAATAAAACCAAGAAAATCAGAGTTGCACTTACATATCATATTGAGTTAAGTGATGCTGACTCAGTACCAGAGAAGTATGGAGCCAGTGTATAAGCTTAGCTGCCACATCCTGTTGTGGCTGAGCTACAGCCTCCCCTGATAGTGAAGAACTAATACTTAAATTGTCCTGAGAACTGCGAACAGCCAACGTACTACCAGAGGGTCGCCGGTTCTTGAGACTCTCAATAATATCACTGTCTGTAGTTCCAGTTGAAGTTAGTGACATACGGCTATCTTTTTTCTTTTTGCCACCAGATTCTGAAATTTTTTTGTTTTATCTATTTTTGTCTTATTCATGAATTACATGTACACATAAGATCACATAACAAGCTTATAACATACAAAAGGAATGTAGCAAGTCAAGGAATAACGAAGTTTCTTCTTTTGAAAATAACTGTATTCATTTCCAATCATAATAATAATAATAAAAAAGAAATCAACTAACCACTATGAAATATTGATAAAAACTTACGTTTTCCAGCATGACCTGCAGCATCTTTACTGGAATTATCAAAGCCTCCAAAGGTTTCAGCTCGTTTTGGTAGGCTTGGTGATACGTAGGCCTCGCTCTGGTGTTCTCCAACTGAACTAACTGAGCGAGCAAGGTTGGTACCCCATCCACAAGCACCACTAACCAACTTCAAAGCTTCCTGTAAAGATAAGTTTCTGTTTAAAACATTTGTTCAGCACAGTTTTTCTTCAATAATTTGTAAGTAAACCCTCTCTTTTACAGACCTCGATATAATGAATTTTGCCTTCAACAAACCTTTTTGCCTTTGTGGTATGTGCAAGGATTTACCGAACAAGTTTGGTAATTGCGGGGTTATATTTGATGGTGGGGTGGCCGAGCATGTACACACACGTTGGTCAGCGTAACATAATGTCCAATGTGAAATTATTGTTTTGATTTCTCTGTATGGGTGTAGTATATGTGACGACTGCACGTACGTAAGTATACAGACTTTCAGCTGATATAATGAATAAGCTTGTTTCTGTGAACCCTTAAACATGTCCAGCTGTCGTTCGTCATCTTGTCTCATCTTCAACACATCTGGGGATATACATATTCCAACTCCCTCTTTCACTCTCAACCCCACTCCTTTCACATTAGTTGAGTGCATAAATACTGCATCATATAAATGTGAATGAACCTATTGCATTGCTCAAATAAACTTACTGACACTCACAAACACTATATGTGATAATGAAACATTTTATTACATAATATGTGCATAAGAACATCAAATAGTGTAAATAACATAGAATGGTACACAACACCGGGTGCCATGGCAGCATTGCTTCCCATAATAGGCCCCCTTACTCTAGGTTAATGGTCCATCCACACAGACACTTTACAGTGGCTGCCGTGGTATATGACTCTTGCCTGGCCCATGCACTTTTAGCCCAGGATTCAGTGGGTTAAATGGAGGTTAGATGTATATATGGATGGGAAGGAACTTTGATGAATAACCCATCTTCAGGAGCAGCCGTGTGTAGTCCATCTGGCCTAACTAAAGTTAAATTGGTACTTATTACTCATTAGATGCAAGATATTTCTTGAGGGACAATTACAGCAAGGACACTGGGAAGAAATCATTGACAGTGGTGTGGCTACTGAGCTGGCAGAAGATGGAAGTTGAGAATAAAGAGTTATTTAAACATCTTAAATCATCAACACAAAATTATAACCCTAAAAGAATGTTACCAAATACCCATTTTGAACAATTAACTGGTACTTACAGTAATTGATGTAAGTTGTAGATCTCTTGCAGTGTTGTAATCTATGTTATTTTCATCCAGCAATGAGCGATACTGGGGAGTTGGATGTATTTCATCATGCCCAAGCAGCTCCAAAAGCTCAAGTGCTATGCTCATCCTTTCTTCACATAGTCTTGCCAACTCTCTGTCCTTGTGTTGTAGAAAGCCTGAAAATATACACACAAGCTTATTAATTCTGATGAATATTGCAAACCTCACTCAACATGAATTAGGTTCCAGAGGCCATTGTGCATGATGAAAAATGAGGTTAGGTTGCAAGATTCCTTAACAGTATACATGGGCCATGATATGAAAAGGAAGAGTGGATCCCTGTTAGTACCTGTAAGATCTTTGATCTTCTCTGTGTGTGCTTCTTGCAGCTTAGGGCATTCACCTGCATGGTCACCAAGCTCATCCTCATCTGGTCGGCTTTCAATTGCTTCTCTGTGGAACAGATAGAAAATTGTGGGAATATTTTAATCAAACCTTAGTCTGAAGAGTGTAGTGCCTCTCTTGAATACCTACTGAAAAAATCTAATACCAATATATACCATATTTATTTTTACAAATGCAAAAGAACACTTTAATCTTATGAAGTAATTAATAATTATTATAATATTACCTTATAGATTCAATCCATATTTTCTTGTCCTTTGGATGTGAACATTCAAACTCAAACATTTCTGCTGAATTTTTTGAGTAAATGAGGTAGATAACTCTTGACCCTTCACCAGCTTTTTCTCGTACAATGAGTTTTCCCAAAGGTATTACACCAGCTTGCTGAAAAGGAAAATTTGTACTTAAAACACACACACACACACACACACACACACACACACACACACACACACAAATATTTGTTTTTCAATGTCCCTCCTCACTGTACCATCCCAGTACCCACTGCCATTACTGCAGCGCCTGTACAAGTTCGTGGTACCCCGGGTGCCCCCTTGGTGTTTCCGTTTCTCAATTTTCTAAGTCTCGTTCTTTTTTAATTAGCTACTTCTTTCTTTGGTTTAGAATTTGAATATTGTATAGGAGGCTTGTGTGTGCCACCACACAGTTATTTCTTATATTTTTCAACAAAATCTCAGCTTAGTGTGTAGTGCTGCATCTACTCATGTCTGAAAACCTGTTACTATGATCAAAATTGCATAATTAAATTTATGGTAAAAAAAATATGCATAATTACCACCAACTGGGCCATCAACACTTTCCCTCCTCCTTCCTCTCAGACACACAATGCCTCCGGTGACTGCTCAGTGAAACGTGAAACGGGACCAATGAAATGCATGCCTTTTGTCACGTGACTAGTGGCGGCCAATTGCATCAGATCCCCTTAGATCCCCACAGCAGGGTTGCCAGGTTTGCACGAGCCTCCAATATTTTTACCACATTTTCTTATAACTTAACTTAAATGTAAATAGAAATCTTCTGTAGTAATCACTCCAAAGATTTGAATACTGAAAAAAATAATCTACTACAATATTTTTTCAGAGTAATCTAAGTATTTCATTACAAATAATTGATTATGCTCACCATTAACACACACACACACACACACACACTTACCTTTGTGTCTGGAGAGAAGAAATAATATTTCGCATTGTTTTCTAGTAGAAAGAAAACCAAGTCTGAGAGAACCACAACTTGTACTTGAATGGGTTTTCCTTTCTGTTGGCTCAACATTGCTGAGCCCTCAAACCTGGTGAAGAGATAAATATGCCCTTAATTAATGGCCATATTTACACAGGTCTCAAATTTCAAGGCTAGGTTGTGTTATTGTGAAAAACGTTGCATCACCACCAAAATGTTTGACGTCTTTACAGAAACTGCCAAGTAAAGATTAAAGCAGTATACAAATATATTATTCAGCTTAGTATTTCTTCAACTGCGGTCTCACCTAAAGCTATATTGTCAGCTCTTCGGGCATCTTTATTTCAATATAAATAATAATACACCTAAAAAGTACATATCCAACCATATAAAATTTGATTCATCATAAGGCAAAGTACAAGCAACTATGCTACTTTGTTATTACTTACTTGAGCTTTCTGCTTCTTGAGAAAAAGTCTGATTTCTTGAACTTTTGATCCTTATATATAGCAGAAGACTTGGCATCTATTTTATGATATATTTCTAATAATCTCTGCTCTCTTTCCTTTTCTGCAACTTGAGCATTAATGTTCACAAGGATTTCCTGCAAATAAATGAAGCATTATTAAGGACTGTACACATAGACATTACCATCATCAACCAGAACTGTCCATTGCAGGACAACTTTCCCTAATGTCTTCTCAATCTGCTCTGGTATTTCCAGATTTCATCACCCCAGCTGATTATCTGCCTGTCCTATCTATTTCAACACTGTCCTTTCAAGGGATTTTCTCCAAGGGACTGGCCATGCCAGAAGAATCTCCAACATTTCCTGTTCTGGCACTCCCTCGAAGTACACTCAATCCCTTGCCCACGAACCCTCTCTCTAATACACATCCATTATTGATCCATTTCAATGATCTCCTCCTAACACCCTCTTTCTCAATCCAACTCTCATAAATATACTCTTCACAGTCATCCCTATTCCTTCCCATCACATGTCCAAACCATCTCAAGAGCACTATGCTTCACCCATTCAACCACATATCAAACCTCTCATTACTTTCTTCATCCCACCCTGACACACCACATGCACCCCTTATATAGATCATTTCTACAGAGCATATACATGACTGCAGTGCTATACTCCACATGTCACGATGCATTTGACAGTTGTGAGGATGCTGCTGTTTCATATAACCATCTGTACTCCCATGCTCACAGTCTTTGATAACTAGCTCTAATCCACCAAGGTAATAAGCTCCAATCCACCAATTACCAATCTGCAGTTCACTGCTCTTTCCCTCCATGTTCCCATGTTCACAAAGAACTGATGACACAAAATTCTTTAAACTCAATGACTTCCTCCATCCTCTCTTCTCTCAACCAGATCTAACATTGTCATGCTCTCTGCCCTAATTCTGTATGGCTTTGCAAAATCAATAATATGCTCTTATTGCCCTTTCCAATACCATACCATAACCTTACTCTTGTCATCATTTACTTTTGACTTGACTCCGTATTAGACCAGTGCCCTCCCTGGGACACACTCATTGTCCTGGGCGACTTCAATGCTACTACTGGCACTGACAAGGTTGGCTACCATCCACATAAACATTAACAGCTATGGTGACATCACATATCTCACAGCCACAGCAACATCAAAACTTTCAATCAGCTCCCTGTTCATATGTAAAGAGACACTTGCATCCTTGTAATAAGGCCCAATCCCTTCAAGTGAATACCCCTCTACACCATATCTTCCAGACGTCCAATAAACCCTTTTGTCAACCCTGGCATAGGACCTTTCCACATCCATAAAGGAGCAAACATTTTTCCATCCTTCTTCAGGTATTTTCAGTTATCTTTCCCACTTCTTACTGCTTGACAGAAAATAATCTAAAAGACTTTGTTTACTGAGCATGCTCAAACAGTTAAAAGATTTGCATTTGCACCAACCAACCTAACCTTTAAGCTCAGTAATCCAAAGTATGTAGGACATTTTGAAATACAGAAAAATCCTAAGAAATATGACTTTCTACCATTTGACCTCCCATATCACCTTAGAATCATGCATATTTAGTGGTATTATTGAATTGCCCTTACATTTACTTCAAGATGGAGGTGATGAGTCTTTTTGGATTGAAGTGTGCAGTACTTCTAAAATGGTCAAGGTGTTATTTAACTAATTATACAGAATATAAAACCTGAGCAGTTACTTACTTTGACTAAATCTAAGGCTTTCTTAAGTGCAGTAAGCTCCTCCTCTTGATCTTTACTGTACTTCATAAGTGCTTCAAGCATCAGAGGATATTTGGTGACTCTGTGTGTCACAAATAATATACACTCTGGGATGCCTTTCTTCTTCATGAGAGGATGGGTAGATTTTTGTCTTACAAAAGCTTGAAATCTGCGATCATTTTTTAGCATATCCTTGTAGAAAGATACCTGTATAAATAAAAATACTATTAGAAACATGCACATCATCATCCCTGTAGATGAATTTTCTGCAAGGCAGAAGAATCAGTTTCATAATTTGCAAAAGGAAAACTACTACAATAAAGTAGTTTACTCAACAAAACTCTCCTAGTAAGGGATGGGGAAGCAACTAGGGGACATGAAAAGATATTGAGAAAGACAAGATACTTGGAAGATATCAAGGACTACAGTTTTCCATATTAATGCACTCAGCTGTGAATAACCCTGGACAAAGAAATTTCCCAATCTGAAACCTTAAAGAGTTTAAAGCTAAATGTGACTGATTGAGACACAAGAGGATCCCATGAATGTAGATACTTTCCTTTGTGAGGGTATATAGAATTGATACAGATGTTTGTATGGAATGGGGAGAAACAAGAGGACATGAAAAGAAATTCAAGGACACAATAAATACAGCTTCCCGAATAGATGTACTGAACTGTGCAATGACCTGGATAGGGAGAATGATGTCCAATGCAAAATATTAAAAGTAAAGATAGACTGATAGAGATGTGGTGACAGGACCCCACGAGCATGTCTCACTTCCAGTGTATCACAACTATACAAATACATACACAACCATAGAGAAGAAATACAATAACCTTTCTCCCAGGAGAAATAGGTGAAAGTTAATGAAGGAATTAATAAAGAATTTCATGGTAAACATGGAATGAGAAACTTAGATAAATAGTTATGCAATTAAGATCATATGACAATTTCCTATATGCATGGCAAAACTGCCTGTTAAGTAACTGGTTAAGTGTTGCTATGAAAGGTGAACTTACAGCATCCTGGTGCTGGGAGCAGAACTGGCCATACGCGTCTTTAAGGCCTCTGGCATTGTCACCCGTGAACTGATCAACTAAGAGGTCACCAATGGTTTCAATGTACTTAGTACCTCTTTGTCTTTGTCTCAGTCTCCAAAGAAATGAACAATGTAATGTTATAAGTTCATCTAGACATGGAAAAATTCTTTTAATTCTAGACTCTTGCATGTTTAGTTCACGAGCCATGCCTTCGGCAAACACCTGAAACAGAAAGATAACAAATATTAGACATGGCTTTTCATGTTTTGAAATGTTTCTCATGCATAAATAAAAAGCAACGCTCTTTTACCAGAGGGGATCACCACTGAGCCAACTCAAAGGTAATCCAGAACAAGGTGTCAGATACACCACTAAGTCAGGCTCTACAAGCAGATAGTGCAAATAATAGATATTATGACTATTACATTGTATCTTCAGTGTTGTGGTATACGGGCATTAGCTCTGAAGTATTTACCACAAAGAAAAGTGTGTAGTGAGATCAAGGCAAGGAGGCAGTAAGAAGGGACTCATTTAAATGTTGAATAAAGTTAAACAGATTATCCAGGAAGATCAAGTAAGTATTTAGGGACAATTCTATGCTTGTGAAACACTATTCAAAATAATTAAACTCGCTCACTTCCTCCCTCCTCTCTTCTTTCAAGCAGATCTTACACTTGTCCTAATTCTACATACCTTTGAAGAATCCATAGTCTACTTTCTTGCCCTCTTGTCAACATTTACGCTCAATTTTCTCCTCATACTCTCTCTCTCACTCTCAGTCTATGGCATAACTCCCCTTCCTTAGCTTATATTTCTCTCATCCACCCATTCATATAGACATTAAACAGCTATGGTGACATCATACGCGCCTGTTTCAAACTCACATCAGCACCAAACTCTCATTTAGCTCTCCATTCATATGCAGAGGCACTCACATTCTTGTAAAAAGAGCTGGTCCCTCTAAGTAAATGCCCTCCCACACCATCATTATATCCTGTGGGCATCCCATAAACCCTTCATGTTAACTCTGTTTAGTCCTTTTCCAAGGCCATGAATGCAGGAAACTGATTTCTACCTTTCTCATGGTACTTTTCATCTATAATTTTTTATCCTAAATGCCACCTTGTTCATTACTTTTCTTATCATATATTTTTATCATCCCTTCCATAAATACTTTTCCAGGTATACTGAGTAAGCTTATCCCCCTATAACTGTTACAATCATCTGAAATTTTGAACATGCAATATGATCAAAATACACAAATAGAGTGTCAAGTTTCCCCACCTTTTCTTGCACAATATGCAAGACAGTAATCTGCCTCTGATTTATGCAATACTTTGTTATATTTACCTGAAATTGATGACACAGTAGGATATGAATAATATTTGGTAAATCTATACCTGGAAGTAATAATGACATGATTTCAATCACATAAAAAGTTCAGAAATAACAAGTGTGCATGAAAAAGTGAAACTAAATATCTGCAATGCTATTTTTCAAAACACACCTTCTGCATAACTTTCAGCATACGGCAGTGATGTTTCTCTGTGATAATTAATTCATAAATGTGTTCCTGTTTTTTCACTTGCTTTTCTTTAAGCTGCTCCACAACCTGAAAAAATAAATCATTTTATATCAAATGCACTTATGCAGGCATACCTACAATGATAATAAGATCACACCTATCAAGATTTAGATAGGAATTAAAATTACTATAAAAAATAGTCTGCTACTCATATTGTTAATATTTTTCATTATTCAAAAGTCTGAATAGCATAGTTTAATAGGGCAAGTTTATTTAAGAAATATACAGAACTTTTGCTGCCCTTTTTTAAAACTCTAGTTCTCAATAAAGCAATCAATGGACACAAAAAGAATGCAGATTAAAAAAAAAAAAAAAGTCTGTTGGAAATAACACAGCAGTATTAAAGCTTTTCTTATTGCATGCTTTGGATGTTTTATAAACACATCATATTTTGCTTCATGTGATGGAATGGAGGATATTTTCAAAGTCATCAATATTAAAATGGAAAAGCACTGAAACCTTGGCTGAAACTCTCAAAAACATGAAACTTTCTTGATTAACTGTTAGTATGATCTGATACATGACTACTTATGTGAGTGGTTTCTGGGTTGCTAAGAACCATTTTCACATAGAAATCCAAACTATTTTGTCTGTCCAATAAGGCAAACTTCTTACTTCTTTTTCCACTGTGTACACCCACAGCTCTGGCTCCTTGTCCAGCAGCCTCAGCTCAGGGTCGGCATCAATGTCATCTATGCTTGGCTCTGAAAGACAGTGCCTATGATGTAGACAGGAATTTTTGTACTGGCGATATACTACTCACTTGACAATGTCTATTTTGACTTTCTCTACTGATTTATTTATTTGTCAATATAACAGGTTTGTTTGCTAAAAAGCTCAACAAATAATATATGTATAAAGAAATTTTTTTCATCAAGTCCTTCAATCAAAATAGCAGTGGACCTGCACCAATTGGATTGGCAACTTGTTGGGGCTTATGGATGAATGTAATCTTAGGAGAGGCCTTTGTCCTGCTGTGGCTACAGGTTGATGATGATGGAAAGAACATGTGACTGAATCCAGTTGTTTCATACCTTCATTACCTCCTTCATCCAGTGATTCCATAGATGCAGAATTGACCTCCAGAATGCTGAAAATATATTGCACATAAGCACTAAACAACACCACATGCAAAGAATTTTATCCCCTGATTCACACAAAATTTTAGATTAATGTGAAGGGGCTTTCAAAAGGCCCACTGTTATGTGAGTAACTAATATGTACAGAAAATTATAGGGATGCAGTGCACCTGGAAGTTAGTACATCACCAAAGTCAAAACATTAAGTGATTATGATACAATTCAGCAGCTCTTTTCACTTCTATAAACATCAATGCAAGTCCTGAGTTCCTTCAAACAGATCACGCAAAATAGTCCCTTTTCCCACCCGATTGCAAATGTGTGAATGTTTCATATATATATATATATATATATATATATATATATATATATATATATATATATATATATATATATATATATATATATATATATATATATATATATGATTTGCATAAGTTCCTTGCAAACTATCACTCCATCATATTTGGCAAATTACAAATACTGTGGCTTAAAGTTGAAGTTGGGTGCATACGTTATAGCTGCGCGTGGTGCTCATCTCTGTACCGCTGGCCCTTTGAGCCTGTGATGGGTAACACGTCTCATGCAGTTACTCCGGTACAAGGGCCATTGTGGAATCCGGGTTTGACACAGCTTGTCTTTCCCAGGTTTCCCCAGGTACCCATTTATCGACCAATCCGAAAAGTAGGATGAACAGGTGGATGAGCTGCACGCCGACTGCCCGGGCCGGGATTCGAACCGGTGTGGCGTTGTCTCGTCCCCCTGATTTGGTTTGTCCCATCCTGATCTGCGCATCGCGGTACAATGGAACCCAATCCCCTACTATCACAGAGTAACTAAGTGAAGCATCTAAGTGTAAAGAAGTACAAAGGAGGACCTAAAAAGCGATGCAAAGCGGAACAGGTCAAAAGAAGAAGAGTGATTGTTGATATCCTAGTCATATACATACATACGTCATCATTTACTTTTATAAAAATATAAATAAACTTGGGTGGGACAGATCCCGACAAATCGACAGACACGGTACCATGTTGAAATTCATCTATCCTGTGTATGTAAACAAAGCCCGGACAAACCAAATCAGGGAGATGAGACAACGCCACACCGGTGTCGTGTTCCTGGCCATCCTCCCGCGAACTGCGCATGCTCAGAAGCCAATGTAAACAGACGTTGATAAACAGAGATGTTCTCACGCATCCCCCAACAGCATGGCTTTGCTCACTTCGCTCGACCCCCCTCACCTCATGAACCTATGATGCCCTCTAGCTTTGTGCTGGATTCATGAATGTTTTTCCCATGAAAGAATAAAACAGTATGCCCTCCCGTGCTGGAACACTGGGGGGACAGCCATGTAGGCCTACACGCGACCAGCTACATACACGGATCCGTGTTCATAGTGATCCGCCTTTTATTTGTAAACAAAGGGGGGACAGTCAGGAAGAGAGGGCAGCCAGGAACACGACAGGGGTCGTAGCCAGGCACGCTAACCTATGCTAATGATCTTTAGGATTTCATCAGTGGCGAGTGGCAGTGTACAGGTAGCGTGCACAATTCATCGCAGCGCGAAGCGTGCCACACGTAAATAATTAAACTAATTAATTTAACAAAACTAAATCTAACTTATCTAACCTAAATCTAATATTTATCCTGACCTAACCCCCTCGCTGCCAAAATACGATGTGCCAGATTGCGCTCATAAATGAAGCTTTCTACATCAATATTTTGAAGTTTCTAGTTTTTCGGAAGCCATTAGCTGCGGCACTGCATTGAGAAATAAAATGCAACATAATGTCAGTATTAACCTCATATTATTATTACCCTCCTATTTGTTTTTAATCTGATTTTTCGTGTGTGAAATTTAATAAGCATAACGTGTCAGTGTTATTTTTAGCGAAAAAAAGTGTTTGCTTTAATAGTTGTTTCTGACTATAGGCAGCACTCACTTTTCTCTCTCTTCTCGGATGCTGGACGAGTCGGTGTCTCTGATAACGAGGTCACTAGGCGGCCAAGAGAGCGTCGAGATTCTTCTGTCTACCGTGGAGTCAACTTGATCAGACAGTTTTCGGGCTAAGGCGGTCCCCTCGGATTTTGATATAGTTCGTTTATTTTTGTCTACTTTCTTTTCAACCTTTTTATCCTCCTTAGATTTTGGCTTCCCTTTATTCCCACAGTGCTCATCCTTGTCTCCGTCATGAAGACTGATGCTGACTCCATGCCAGTCCTGGAGTTCAAAGAGGGTGACATCATCCACCTCCCTACTTTTATCACTAGGAGTGGACGAGACACTCTTATCCTTTTCCCGTTGCTTTCCAAACCTGCCGCTGTGACGCTTCTGACGTAACGACCGTTTTTCATACTTATTACTCGAACCATTCTCTTCTGCAGTTCCTTCTGTGTCACTTTTACTGCTCTTGTCCGAAAAGATGTGCGTCAGATCGTTCATACTTCGGGATATACCAAATTTCGATCGTAAACTGCCGATCTTGCGGTGAGCCATGATGTTGACGTGTTCAGGAAGTGTTTAAAGTAGCGACTACACGTAGCCTACTGGTCAAAGGCACATTGATAGCATTTTCAACTTGATCCTTGACTTCATGTAGACACAAAGATGCGCCACAAAAAAAATCGACTGTCATGTCAAAATACACTGAGGCCCCGACCTTTGTTTTTGTAGACCTACTTCTTTCGTCTTGTCCTTACGAGTCACATTTCGCATTTTATTTTGTGCACAGTATATCCAGCCACTTTGATTTTTATTTGTTTTTGTTGACAATTCACATGACTACCCGACCACTGCCTTTGGAATTCGTCCTTTCTACTTTGTTCTCCAGCGAATCACTTTACATTTCCTCTTCTGCACGTTATATACAAGCACTTCGGTTTTTCTGTTCTATGCTGCGAAAAAACAACATGGCTACTAGAGCCTGCACTGAGCTTGGCAAGACTGGAGAACACTGCCCAGCACCCTCGTTATCAGAACCGTGTCAGCTGATAACGATCGAAACTCACTGGCTCCTAAACAAAGGGGTCTCGGCTCCACTACCTGTAACGCATTAAAACCTAGAACAAGGATGAGGACAATATCTACACGCAGGCACCAGTGAATCAGAGTCGTTGCTGAGTCCAAGAAAACGGCGGTGGTAAGGAATGAACATCGACCTAACACTTTTGGCGACTGAGGAAACATTGCTGTAAGACTGAGCGACATACTTGATAAGGCTGGCATACCACAGATAAGAGAATAAAAGGATGGCACGGTAAAGATGATAACCAGTTCCAAGAAATTCTGTCCCCTGCTGACACCCTTGTCTTGTGTCATTTAAGAGCTACACGTTTTTACTGAACTACCTTAAAAATGACGTTAATTATTTTTCAGATTTTACGACGCCGATCAACAGATTGTCCATTTCTTAGTGTTGTTGTTTTTATAACTTCTGACTTGTATGTAAATCACGAAAAAACTCAACGAGAGATAAGCGGTCAGGTGATGATCGAGGCATCTTTAGTGGAGTAGGTAGGAAGACACCTACCGAAACGGGCGTAAGCCACTCCCGGTGAGGTATATATGGGAAGCGAGGAGGGTGCTGAAGCCCCCCATAGACCCTTCTCATGTCCACACTTTCCGTTTCCCTATTGTCTCATCAACACCAGAGAGTAGTTCAGCATGCTCTCTAAAGACAGATCCTCCCTCTTTCCACACTACACAACATTCACACAACATACACACCATTTCCCAAAATTTCACAAGTTCAAAATGGGTAAACTAAGCAGAGTCTTGGAGTCCCTGCCCCGGGGGGAGGGGGGGGACCACAAATTCCCCCAGGGAGGACTCCCCTTTTGGCTGCCGACTTGAGAGGTGTCTTGATAACTCCTCAGCCCTCTGTCTTATCGATTTCTGCAACATTCACAGCCTTCGTTCCAATTTCCATTCTGTGGAGCATCATCTTTCCTCCTCTTTACCTCACCTTCTCTTCCTCACCAAAACACAGGTCTCAGCAGCTACTGACAGCAATCTCTACTCTGTTCCCTCCTACTATCTCTATCCTAAATTTCAATCCAAAGCCGGATGTTGCACCTATGTGCGCAACGACATCACTTGCTCTCGTGCCCGCGACTTTGACTTTTCAGAATTTTCCACCATCTGGCTAAGACTTCATTGTCATTCTATTAGTAAATACATCTGTGCTGTTTATCTCTCACCTAACTCTACTAACTATGTAAAATTCTTTGACTACTCTGACTCTAAAGTGGAGCGCATCTTGGCCCACTCTCCCTTCGCTGAAATCTCCATCCTAAGAGATTTCAATGTTCACCACCAGCTTTGGCTTTCATCCTCTTTCACTGACCAGCCTGGTGAACAAGCCTACAACTTTGCTCTCCTCAATGATCTAGAGCAGTTGGTTCAGCACCCTACACGTATTCCTGACCGTCTTGGAGACACGCCCAACATACTAGACCTCTTCCTTACCTCTAACCCTTCTGCTTACTCTGTCAAACTGTTCTCTCAGTTGGGCTCCTCCGATCACGACCTTATTTCTGTATCCTGTCCTATCGCTTATGTACATCCTCTAGACCCACCGAAGAGGCGATGCTTCTAGCATTTTGCTTCAGCTCGGTGGGACGACCTGAGGATGTACTTTTCCGATTTCCCATGGAATGATTATTGCTTCCAGGAGAGAGACCCCTCTGTGTGTGCCCAGCACATCACAGAGGTGACTCTCTCTGGAATGGAGGCACACATTCACGTAGTTTCTCTATTCCTCAAGCTAAAAAGCCTTGGTTTAATCACGCTTGTTCTCGTGCTGTCAAAGATAGAGAGGCAGCTCACAAAAGGTACCAGAGCCTTTGAACTCCTGCTAACTATGACCTTTAAATTTCCGCCCAGAATCATGCCAAATCTATTCTTCGACTCTTTCATCCATAGTATGTGTCATAACCTAGATTTTTCTAATTCTTCCAGAGACTTCTGGCACCTAGCCAAAAATAGCTCCTCCAATTTCACTTATTCATCTTTCCCTCCTCTCCTTGACCCTGACAGCAGCACTGCCATCTCATCTATCTCTAAGGCTGAACTCTTCTCTCAAACTTTCTGTAAAAACTCCACTCTGGGTGATTCTGGGCACATTCCTCCTACTCATCCCCCCTCTGACTCCTTTATGCCTGTTATTAAGATTCTTAAGAATGATGTTTTCTATGCCTTCTCTGGCCTCAACTCTCAGGAGGCTTATGGACCTGATGGAGTGCCCCCTATTGTCCTTAAAAACTGTGCTCCCGTGCTGACACCCTGCCTGGTCAAACTGTTTCGCCTCTGCCTGTCAACATCTACCTTTCCTTCCTGCTGGAAGTACGCCTTCAAACAGCCTGTGCCCTAGAAGGGTGACTGTTCCAATCCCTCAAATTACCGCCCTATAGCTTTACTTTCCTGTCTATCTAAAGCTTTTTAATCAATCCTTAACCGGAAGATTCAAAAGCACCTTTCCACTTCTGACCTTCTATCTGATCGCCAGTATGGGTTCCGCAAGGGGCGTTCTACTGGCGATCTTCTTGCTCTCTTAACTGATTCTTGGTCATCCTCTCTTAGCGGTTTTGGTGAAACTTTCTGAGTTGCACTAGACATATCAAAAGCTTTCTATAGAGTCTGGCACAACTCTTTGCTTTCTAAACTGCCCTCTTTCAGATTCTATCCTTCTCTCTGTTCCATTATCTCCAGTTTCCTTTCCGGCCGTTCTATCTCTGCTGTGGTAGACGGTCACTGTTCTTCCCCTAAACCTATCAACAGTGGTGTTCCACAGGGCTCTGTCCTATCACCCATTCTCTTCCTGTTATTTATCAATGATCTTCTTTCCATAACAAACTGTCCTATCCACTCATACGCTGATGACTCCACTTTTCATTATTCAACTTCTTTCAACAGAAGACCCTCTCAACAGGAATTACAAGACTCCAGATATTCAAAACTTGAGAGGGTAAAAAAAGAGTAATTATGGTAAATGGACAACATATGTTTACACCACTTTTCTTATTATCAATATTTGCAGTAATTATGGAATCAAATTAAGAATAAAATGTTTGCACTCAAACATAAAATCCTCCTGAATATGATTGTACTTTCAGATTTTAAATAAAGTGTGATATAGGAGGAGGCAATGAAGGATCTGTAATAAGTTGTAAAAATATTAAATGTTATTTTCCGACTTATACTCACTATCATTACTTTTTTACCTTATCAAGTTTTGAAAATCACGTTATAGTTGTACACTCAATCCATATAATGATGCCAATAAAATTTGCCTATCTTATGTAACTGATAAACTAAATAAAGAAATATATTTTCGGAACCTAGATGATTGTGTTGGGGGATGGAGACGATAGACACCCCACTTGCCAACAGCCAATCAACAGTGTCTTTACTCACTAGGGTGGGGATGCAGTCACAGTTAGGAGGGACTATAGTAGATCTGATATGCCCTAGCTACCAATACAAAGCCCATGGGATACTTACTTTGCATCAGACGCTTCATGGGGGAGTAGTTCTGCCTCCTTCTCTTCGCTCTGCACCTTGCTGTGGGGAGGGGCCATGTCAGGCAGGCACAAGAGGAGTTGCCAAGGAGACGCAGCAAATATGGAAAGTAAAATTCAAGACACAAGGATAATTCAAGGGAGGTTAATACTGATATCGATATATGTGACTGCTGTAGTTCGATTGAGCGAATTATTGAAATATGTAACACGGCAACCACAAAAAGAAATAAGACGTAAATTAAGCAGATTATATTGAGAAGAAACACATGAAGTGCCAACAATTGGTAGGCTTGTGAGACCTGATAATAATGTCCAATGCTACAACATCCTACTTCACTGCAGACAAGACGCAGGTCTCAACTAGACTATCAGCGCTTCTGGGGAAACAAATTTACAAGCCTGCCTGATGCACGCACGCTGCATGTGGACTATGAAAATTGTGAATCAGGCAAACATTAAGTTAGACGCAATTAAACAACTTTTTTTTTTCACTGATACATTTATGTGCATAATGGCTATGTCAACTACGATAAGTGTGTGAGCAGGCCTGGTTTTTGGGGTGGCCTCCTGCCCCATGTTGATAGGCACTGCTGTGTCTCCAGTAACATTAAAGATACAGCTGATGCAAGAATGAAACTGATATTTGGGTAAAGACTGTAATGGAAAGGGTACAAAATTTCATGCTACAGGAGTTTCTGCCACAAGTTTGGGGCATAAGTAATAGTTTCAGACAGTAATATACATATAGTTTTTTAATGTACTTGTCACATTGTTACGGTCTTTGCTACTGTAATACTCATGTGGTGAGTATACAACACTGGAGGAAGAAAGCACTGTAGGCGAGAGTACACACGTGAGACTGAATATAGAGAGGCGAGTTAAGCACAACAGATTATTAGTACCTGACAGGGAAACTGGAAGAGAAGTGAAGAAGTAGAGGTGAAACAAGTAACATGGAGGCACACTGGCCACATTCAGTTGAGTTGTGGACTGGCACAGGGAAGAATGGTCACAACCACAATATAAAATGAGGATACGGCTTATGGGACACAATAAAAAACACTAGGCTGCTGGTGAAGTACCACATTAATAAAGAATACGATTGGAAATGGTGAACACACAAGGTCATCACCAAAGGAGCACTGGGAGAGAGGAGGGGGGCACCATGAGGCAGAGGGTAACCACCACATGGACACTACCAAGAGATGTGGTGAACACTGGGTATTGTATGGGTATGGTAAGACACTATGTAAAAACCAAGCAGTGCCAAAGTGCACAGCTCTCATTGCCCTATTACAGGCACTTGTGTTTGGTATTTCAGCTTGGGACTGAGTTCAGCGAGTATTCAGGAGCTGAATGGTAAATACAAACGTCAATCTTTATAGTGACAAGGACTGTGATTGACAAACTACAGCATGATTGAATAATAACTATCTTCTTTTATTGAAGGAATTAAAAGCAACTGCATATAATAGATCAATGACATTTAAATGCAGCTGTAGAAAAAAGGCAGCACTTGATTACCATCCCTGATAACAACCGGGCACAGCTTTTGCCGGCCACTTGCAATGATTCTGCCAAGGCATTAAAGGTCTAGTAAGTAAATCTCTCTCTCTCTCTCTCTCTCTCTCTCTCTCTCTCTCTCTCTCTCTCTCTCTCTCTCTCTCTCTCTCTCTCTCTCTCTCTCTCTCTCTCTCTCTCTCTCTCTCTCTCTCTCTCTCTCTCTCTCTCTCTCTCTCTCTCTCTCTCTCTCTCTCTCTCTCTCTCTCTCTCTCTCTCTCTCTCTCTCTCTCTCTCTCTCTCTCTCTCTCTCTCTCTCTCTCTCTCTCTCTCTCTCTCTCTCTCTCTCTCTCTCTCTCTCTCTCTCTCTCTCTCTCTCTCTCAATATATTTACTATCAGAGGGCACATTGTATGCACAACTCCATTATGAGAGAATGTGGGAATATGAGTATTTTGTTTGAGCAAGTTTGCTTACAACTTATCATTGAGTATTCTTGAAAACTGTCTGAATTATGCCCTTCCTTTCACAGACACCTTGTATGTGTGACTAATATGAATTTCCAAGTCTCATGACAAAAATTTCACCTACCATGTCTGCCTTCTCCCTTTGTGTGACAACTATGATTCATAATAGCCAATTCAGTTATGTATAGGAACCTCTTGACATCAAGAAACTAGAATTCAATTTTTTGTCATAAATGTAATTGGATCTTGTATCTCAGTATATAATGTTACTTCAGCTCCAATTTCAATTAAAGAGTAGTAATTCACATCTGCACTAATGCATCCCATTATTTAGGACTTGAGAGACAAGGGCGCCTGCACGTCTTGGAGGGTACGGTCCAGATACCATTTAGGGAAGTTGTGGGAACCATGGACAGGATGACAACAGCCACATGAATACAGACTGGTCGGAAGATTTACAAACTATACAGAGGATGTCGCATCTTAACATATACCACTCGAGCTATTCCTTAAAAAAAGGAAACTAATAAAATTGAGATTTGTGATGTGACAGGAAATAAACTGCATAATTTTTAGATGAGACCACAGTTCAGCTCCACTAACCATGGCCTGGACAGCATGGATAAGGGTGGAGGAAAAGATGAGGGCCATGTGTGACTGACCAAATATGAAACTACAAATTCAAGGCTAAAGAAAATAATGTAATGCTGTAAGAAGAACAGAAAGAAAAAGGATACTGAGAGATGGAGAACACTGGCCACACACACCCTTACCTTGGACATGCTCATTCTTCATTCATTCACGACAAACAAATGGCAGGAGCTAATGGGAACCTTAAAATTCCGGTAACGACTTCAGCTTGCGGCCAAAAAAAATAACAAAAGGATCACAAGAATAATAAATGCATACAAAATTATACATAAAGAACCATTTAATTCATAATAGCTCCAAGTCAAAGAAAATTGCAAAAGGTTTGAATAAAACCATAATGAATGGTTCTGTAACACCAAATTAGGACAGTGCATATCATGTAACACTGCACAGAACAGAATTGATTTACTAAATGACAGTTATGGGGTAGAGGTTCACACGGGCACATGCTTCATACAGCCTACCATAGAGCCGCCTTCCTGAGGCATCATCCTAGACATTCTTCAGAAAGTGCCTCCACTGGGTAGGAGACTCTCTGGGGAAGGCATAACATCCACAAAGCTACATGCCTCCATTAAACTGGTAACATCTTTTAGGGGAGTGCTTTTAGGCAGTGTGTTTCAAGTTCATCGTCCAAGCAATAAGGTTCCCGGAATGGCGTATCCGGGGCATGTCAGGGCTGCGTCATCACCTCAACCCTCACACCACTGTTACTGCTGCTGCTACTTCTGCCACTAGCTTGGGTTGTTATACGGCTAAGCCACTATAAAATAATGATGGAAAAGAGAAATGTTGATATGATTCAACCGGTTCAAAATAATGTATGTCGTCAAAACGCAATTTTTTTTAATATGGGTTCACATGGTAGCTTCCTTGCATGGTAACGCATCTTACCAATAAAGGATGAGACCGATGATAATGAACTTGAAACGACTTCGAGTTCTAGCAATGTTAATATTTTTCTGGGCAGGCAGAGGGCAGGAGGTGAAGGCGCGGCAGGACACGGAGGATGCATCCGACCCACACACCTGCTGGCCAAGGGTCGTGCACACCAACAATAAATGCCGCAACTGCCGTGGCTGTAGCTATCTAGCTCTACACGGGAGGGTGGCAGGCAGGAACCACTTAGCAGGACCTAAGGGGCTAGGACAGGTACGAGCGTGCGGGCGAACTGATGGGAGAGGTGCAGCGCCGCTGACTTACTTGACTCCCAACTTGGTAGCCACTCGCTTCCACTGCGAGAAGCCGGACAGTCTACGGACGGGGCTGGACACACAGCCACTGTTGGGGCGGGCCGGGGGGTTAGCGGGCCGCGGGGGCCAGGACACGCAGCCACTGTTGGGGCGAGCCTGGGGGTTAGCGGGCCAAGCGAGCCAGGACGCCATCAGGGGAGTTTCGCTAACCACCTCATCACGCAGAAACACCCAGGCTAGGGCAGCCCACTCGCAAGGTGTGTCACCGGTGGGGGAACAACACTGCTGAGTTCCACCGTGACCACTGGCTACTAAGAAGCTTGCCAAGACGTTACAATACCTCCAGAAGTGTAAAAGCTGATACTTGACTCGTGTTGTTTAGGGTATCTAAGGAATATCATGTCATCTAATATGACAAAAGCGTAAGGATGGATAACAAAACTGTTTTACAGGTAAGATGAATGATGCATAGAGCAATGATTGTAAATGCAAAATAAAAACATTGCTGTTCAATTATCTTCACGCCATAAATAAACAATATTCTAGAACACTGTATGGTTGTAGGGAGAAGGGGAAAGAGGTAAAATGTAGGAATGTTAGGAAATGTTGAAATATGTGAATGGAAAGTGAAAAGATTTTGATGGAATGTGGAAAAATCAATAAGAATGAGAATGACAACAAAGAAAAGGAAAAGATGAGGGGAAAAAAGGATAGGGGAAGATGGGAAGTAAGAGTGGAAAAGGGGGAGATATACAAGAGAAGTAGTCAAAAGGAGTAGGAAGTGAAGGAGAAATAAGATAACCGATTAGAATCAGTAGGAGGTGAATGAGTAGGAAGAGTGGAGCAAGGAAGAGACAATGAGAATGGATGACATAATGATAACTTTGCAATTTACATAAAATACCAAAACTAAAGAACAATAACATTGCATAAAAAAGCAAAACTCCCAAAGGCAGAGAAGCGACATGAAGTAATGAACGATGGAGCTGACGGATGATGACTGGGCGGTGCTGTGCTTAAAGCAGGAGCCTGGTGGTGGGGCACTTAGCATAATGCAGCCCTGGTGAGGTAACAGGATCCAGGCTGTTAATGGATCACCTGTGCTCCAGACAGGTGAAGTTTTGCTCACCACACCAGGCAAATATATTCATGCATATGAGATAAAACAGTATAAAGCCACTGTAGAAAATTAAAGAAAATAAGATTTTCGAATCATTTTCAACAAAAATTATGAAAAGCTTGCTTCCTTAGAAGATGAAAAAACATTAAAAATAATGAGATACAAATAAAATAAGAGTAATGTAGGAATGGGGAGGCGAGGTGTGTGCTCTGTGCTAACTACACTAAGAGTTAAGTTGCCAGGGAGTGGTCCTCCTGTTGGTGGTATATGCAGGGTCGGACACGCAGTGATTGAAATATCATTAAAGATGTTGGGGTGGGCCAGGAGGGCCCAAGGCTGCAGCAGCTCCCCACCATGCTAGCTAGCACATTGGTCCACGTGCTTCAGTTGGCAACACACATACACAGACTCTGTTGTGACTGCACACTTTTATCAAAAATAAATGAGGAGGGAAAGGTGTGTCACTAATACCATAGCAACAAAGTACCCTACAAGAGTATTATAAACACCTTAACTAACAGAACATTTAACTCAATTGGAAGCATTATTTTAAATATGAATATTTTGACTTGACACAGTAACACTTGAGCCCTTTTGGTACCAGTGCATCACACTTTCCCACCCTCTTCCACAAGCAGCATAAGTGCTGCCATTACTGTGGAACAAAATAACAAAAGAAGCAGCCAAAGTTCAGTTAAAAACAAAAACAAGATAGTTCAAGAAAAATCAATTAACAAGACGATCATGTGAGTAAATTATATGGGTATGCAAGACAAGTTTACCTATTTGAGTTGTGATAGTGATCTTATTGATGTGGACAAAGCCTCATGTCTTAGTCCTCGGAAGTCAACCTTAGGGCACATTAATGGACTTAAAATAGGTAAACAGGTCTTTTTCAATTGGCTCAGATGCTGGGATCAAAGCAGCTGGCAGTCCGGCTGTTAGCAAGCCTACCAAATTCTCCAGGCATGGGGCGCAACAGGCCAAGACCAGTCGTTGGGTGTTCTCTCAAGATGCAAAATAACATAAGTCCAAAAATACTCATCATAATAAAATCCAAACTGCAGTGGGTTGATAAACACAGCATATGGTCAATCAACCGAGGACTGATGGAGAAAATAAAACAAGTCAAAGCAACAATGAAACTAAAAAAATACAAATAAAAATTAAAGAAAAAAAAAGCACGAGTGGAAGCTTCGCAGTGATCTTTTTTCTGTTGCGGCAGTTCTAACCTTGGCTCAGTATGGATACAGAGGAAGCAATATGAAGAATGACACTAAAGTGAAGTGCTAATACTGGTGAGAAATACTTTGTACCTAATTATATCTAATACGGCAATGGAGTAAAATTATATGATGCTTCTTGAGTGATGGGACCCAGGTGATGTAGCAACAAAGACAGAGCCAGCCCGAGGCAGCTTCTGTTCAGTGCTGATCACCACACACACTGAACCAAAATACTTCTGTAGAAACAGTTTCCAGTAGTGGGACACATATACATACTGAAATGCGAGTGTATTATTCTTATTAAAAATCATAAAATAAAAGGTCAACCAAGATCTAGCTGGAAGTATATACATAATGGAGTGCTAGCCATGACTACATGAGGTTTCCATTGCACCTTTTACATACTGTATTTGGGATGACCCATAACTTCATTGTATTTGTAATACCTGAATCCATTTTTTACTATAGCTTACCTTGGTGATGCGACACTAGTGGGGCGTGTGGGAGAGGAATGGGCGGCCGAAGAGCGAGATCTGGCAACTACAGGTGCTTGTGCCTTGGTGGAGGTGCCCGGAGGGGCACCAGTTCCTGAGCCTGCATAGGAACCCAGACTGGAGCTTTTGGTTGCGGTGCCAAGTGTTGTGGCGGCCCCAGGCTTTTGAATCACCTAATGAAGTAGACAATGAAACAAACTGGTTATTATTGAACTAACTCAAAACAAGCCAAGGAAAAGATAATATATTATACTGATTTATTGGTTGCTGTATGTCAACATACTACCCCCAGCAGCAACACAAAATTCACACTAGGGTACCTACGGATCTAACTATAATAGTTGATTATTCATGCAACAACGAACAATTTAACAGTATTCTTGCTTAAGGAAACTGGTGCCTCCACAGTCAAATCCCTGGAGAAACCTGAAAATGAAGACTTATTGATAAGGTCACTGCTAAGTGAGCAATTTTAATAAAGTACAGTACATAACGGAGGAAGGACATCAAGCAAAAACTTTCATATCTGTAAATCAAGACTTGTACACTACAGCAGACTTTATGAAGTTCAGCGGGTATATAGTACAGCCAAATCCTGTGAAGAGACTGCAAACTCTACTATTCACCTAGAGATGGCATTTCTACATTTCACAAAATGTACATTGAAAGATAATTTCTTACATTACATGCAATAAAAAAAAAAAATAAAAATAAAAAAAAAACAAAAAAAAAACATGAGGAATACCTGAACGATACATTTCTACTGTGGAAAGATCAGAAGATAAGAAAAGAATTGATATATCTTTATCAAGAAGATCATGCAGCCTCAAAGAACCTGCCGGGCACGGAGTGTTATTAGCTGCAAATATCATAAATTTGACAGACCACGGTAGACTCATCATGAAAGGTAAAATCTACAGTGTACAGAATGTTTGTGCATCCTTAAATACTTGAAATGAAACTCTGAATCAAAATTTAGAGTAAGGAGTACCAAGCAAGAAATTTTCAAGTACTTAAGGAATACAAAGTTAGAAAGATCAATGCATGTAATTACAATTATACTACCATGGAGAAATAAACACTATACTAATTGAGGCAAGAAACTTTTTATACAATAAAAAATACTCTGGTAGAGAATCTTCTTAAACAGAATGCAAGCTGAAAATACAAAGGAAGGATGTCTGAGAGAGGATCACAGACTAAAAAGAAGGGTTGAACATGAAGAGAAGTTACAAGAAACACAACTGAGGAAAGTAAAGCAAATCTGAATCAACCGTAGCACAGATGAACAGAAGAATGAAACAGAAGCTCATATGGATGAAAGAGGTAAGAGTAGCATAACGAGATTATTCATGCTATATTTTGTTTGGAATGTTGAATATTCAATGAACTGTAAATTATTTTAATTTACACTACTACAGTAAAACAAAATGTTTAGTTTTTTTGTCGTATTTGATATCGTAACAAAAATTACACGAGTGAGGCAGGTGGAATATATAAAAGGTAAAGGTTTTGTAGGTTGTCATAATAAATGAGATATAAAAAAAAAATATAG
Source organism: Eriocheir sinensis (assembly GCF_024679095.1). Lineage (NCBI taxonomy): Eukaryota > Metazoa > Arthropoda > Malacostraca > Decapoda > Varunidae > Eriocheir > Eriocheir sinensis. Next base: position 23,769,358 of record NC_066516.1, read on the forward strand.
TAATATAATTTTGGAGAGCAAATTACATGAAAGATTCAGCACTGTTAAAAGTGCTTGTTGTATTTACTAGTTTTCATTAGAACAATAAAATTGTGATGGGAATAAAGTAGACAGACTCAGGAGCTCAAGAAAAGTGAGAAATGGTAAAATGGTTTGTTAGAATAGAGGAAGTTAGGGAACTTGGGGACAACAGGGGTGGAGGGACACAAGAGTGGAGGCTCACCAGCGTTGTGAGTCCTGCTGCCAGCTGGATATGCTAGAACAAATGGAAGAGAGTAAACACCTGACAAAGGTCTGTGTCAACATGACATCAGTGAACCTTGAGGGGATGGCAATGCTTCATGTATAGTACTCAGTAAAAAAAAATAAAAAAAAAAAAAAAAAAAATAATAATAATAATAATAATAATTATTGGTACTCTTGAAGGACTATTTCAAATTGAAATGAATTTTTGTAATAGGTTTGAGGTTTAGCACATGTTCATGTTGATGCTAAAATATTGTCTTGACAAATACTGCAATGATGCAGTCAAAGAAGAGAAAGAAGACTTCTCTAAGGTGCATCACAGAAATTATAATGAAGACAAGCAACTGTCAAACCCACTTTGTTTGGAAACATTTCCACTTCTGTATCTAATCCAGAAATAAAACTTAACATGCTTGAAATAGTTTCGATTTCAAGACATTGTGCAAACTAACCTTGGAGATGAGGAAAAAAATTGATGAATCACGTCAAAATCCATAAATAGCAAAACTATGTTAATGGATATTAGGACAAGAGCTTGGGACAGGAGAATGCTAAGTTTAAAAAGCTGCAGTTGTTAAATTTCCTATGGAAACGAAAACTTATTGATCTGGTATTTTATGATAATCTAAAGGTTTGTTTTCTGGTGTAGTTCTGCTACTTGTTACGTACTGTCACAGGGCTGTAAAGGCTCCATGCAATCACAGGGGCAAGGTGGATGTGACTTCCTCAAAAGTGTTGTCCCAAAAGTAGGTTACAAAGCATAGCAAATTGTCTTTTCTACACAAATTTCATAAAAAAAAAGCTAATGTTTCCACTGTCCTACCTAAACTTTATAACTTATGTCAGACAGGTACATGAAGCAATGCAGTAAGAGCTAATTCACATTCTTATCACCTACCAGCTAGATATTATCAATGATGCTAACGATCACACCACATTATTGCTGAGGCAACTTTATGATAAATGTTTCATGCATGTCTGGCAGGACAGGCAACATTCACTAAACATATTGGAGAAAAAAAAAAAAAAAAAAAAAAAAAAAAAAAAAAATGTTGTTTCATCAAAAAGATAATGATTAGCAAGTCCTTGTGAAGCAACACAACACAAAAGGACTCTTACCTTGGGGTTCTTGAGTTTGGAGCAGTCAGAGATTTGGTCCTTGCAGGAGTTCTCGTGTACACACACCTGGCAGTCTGGGGGAGATTATTAATTTACCAAACAATGATGATGTTTATGAAGGGAGGGAATCATGCTGACATACAGAAAACAGTACTGGGTAAGGCATAGGGGAACCCACGCTCAAGTCTTCGACTTGTACAAAGAGACACGCCAGTCCTCATCGAAAGACCGACTTGGTCAGCAAGGCTGACGTAAGCTGATAGTTGGTCTACTGGCATCCTCCCCCTCCCCTTCATGAGCCATCACCTGGCAAGGGTTTGTGGTCCCTCCTCGAAGGGATGTATACACTTGACCCTGATGGCCTCCATATAGCCCGTGTCCCCCCCTCCCCCCAAAAAAGGAGGGACAAACAGGATGCTCGTATACCAAGTCACCACTCATAAACCAAGGCATTTTTTGTGGGATTTTTTGCTCTTAAATCAAATCACTCGTAAACCGAGATTTGATTGCAAAGGTTATCTCCATTTTCACTGTTATGATCAATAACAGTCTGCCTTCCAATGCATTATTTCATCAGTAACTTAGAGACAGTCATAGATAGATAATAATGTATAGATTTGATTGCAAAAAAGTTTTTATATGGAATTTTTAAATGAGGAAAAAGATGACGGAAGGGAGAGTGAGACAAAGATTATTAGGCATTTATAAAAAAGTGTTTGAGTTCAAACTTGTGTAGAGAAATAGGTAGAGGCAGAAGTGGCTTGAAAAAAATGTTTTTATTGCTCTGAAAGACTTTAAATTACTGATAATGGAAAAAAAAAACCCTTGAAAAAATAGAAATTTTGAAGTACTATTACTTACTCTCACATCGCAGGGCAGGCTTGTTGGTCATTGGCTTGCTGCACACGTCACACGTTGCTGAGTTACTGTAGCACACTGTTACAAAGTGGTGTGAACTCTTCTTGAGTTTGTCCTGACAAAGAAAGATGCAAATGAGGACAAAATACTGTGCAACATTCTAAACAACACCATCCTAATAATGATTGGGTCTCAAGATACTGAACAAACTGAGGCAGGAAGGGCAAAAATAAACTATTCACCCAGATATAAAACTAAGTGATGAAATTTACAGTGGGTTACTCTAAAGGACCAGGAAAGAGAGCTTAGAATGGTAGCTCATATAAAGAGTGTGTGTGTGTGTGTGTGTGTGTGTGTGTGTGTGTGTGTGTGTGTGTGTGAATGTGTGTGTGTGTGTGTGTGTGTGTGTGTGTGAGAGAGAGAAAGAGAGATGACTATACAATTTTCCTCTCTGCTCCATCCCTTTAATTTCCTTTGGTTTATTCCACTTTGCATTATTTCAAGCTTTCAAATCCTACTCTACATTCCTTTCCCCACGCTCATTCTCCCGTCTGGTTTCTCCTCACCTTCTTTTTCCTAAAGAAAAGGGAGCCTCTTTTTCTTCTCTTTGTGTCTTCTAACTGGTAATTGGATCTGCAAATAAAGGTGAGATTAGCAAGATTATATAGTTTCCTTATTTATGATTGGTACCATCAGTCTAAATTCCATAACTTCATTGCTACGAGATGCCAGGTATAAATCCAGGAGGTAATTTTCTTTATCACTCTGCCTTTGCATCTCAGCTTGACTTCTGTTTGACTAAAGGTCTGAGAAAATGCCTTTATAAAAAATGACATGGGGCTAGAGGCGTATTATGTTCATGAGAAAGTGGAGGGAAAGTCTACAAGTTTCAAGACTCATATGCAGGGATTCCACCTTTTAAAGGAATAAATTAAAACAGTAAATTTAGAAATTGGAAAGTTGGCCATAACCATGTGGCCCCTTATACACTCTGCACGCACACACACACACACACACACACACACACACACACACACACAGCCTATTCGGCAGGACTCGGGCTCTGGTAATGCCCCGCACCAAACCCGTTGCCTGTGTGGCCACAGCCTTGAATCAAAATCGAAAACCTTCCAGAAACGTTTCCTCAGAGAAAACCAAAAGTGGCGCAACAAGTCCCGAGGTTAATACGCGTATGCACGTGTCTTTGGCGCTTACAAAGAATACTTAACTTACAACTTCAAGGGAAGGATATTTTCAGTTGCGGTAAGATGGTGGCGGGAGGGTGCCTGGGGGGGAGTGGGGGAGGCTGAGCGGCTGCTGGCGGTGCCGGTGACGGACACGCTACGGCCCCAACACTTTGCCCTCCTGGGGGCCGGGGACGCCGAGAGGGAGGGTTGGTACTCCAGGCTGAGGTCCGTGTCTGTTTCGCTCAGCACTACTCCGCTGAGCCAGGTGGAAGACTGAGGTCAATTACTCATCTCGGGGGGTGAGGGGCAGAGAGAGAGAGAGAGAGAGAGAGAGAGAGAGAGAGAGAGAGAGAGAGAGAGAGAGAGAGAGAGAGACTCACCGCCGTAACCTTGTCAGACTATGCCACGGGGCCCAAGGCGGCGCTTGCACCGAGGCGGTGCACGGTGAGGGCAAGGCGAGTTGGGATTGGGCAAGGGAGGTGTCAAGGAAAGCAAGCTACACTTGGTTTTGTAAGTTAACAAACATTAGTACATGTTAGTGTTTTTCAAGCCTACAATATAATGAATGAAAACTTTCATATTTAAATTAATTTGTTAAATGTTGTGCAAATTTATTCATTTCGGTGATAAACCGTCACAATTTAATATGCATTACTACTGACCTTTAAAATAAAATCATGCAAGATCTGAGAATACACGGGGCAGTCATCAGGCGGGGTGGGGAGACAGGCAGCATGCAAGGGCAAGCTATTTGTGAATATCCATGCTGTGTTGTGCGGCGCTGGCGTGGCGCATAGTAAGAACACTCACACATGCACCAGGTGCCGAGTGTGGCGTGTCCATGCTGGGAAGGCGACGCTGGCCAGGTAAGTAAGGGCCACTTCTGGCCGAACGGGAGGAGAGACAGGAAGGGGGGAAGAATTAGAGGTAGAGGGTGGCACAGACGGCCAAGAAAGTTGAAAAAAAAAAAAAAAATGTAGATGTGCCATGCTAAAAACAAACAAAAAACAAAGCGGTGTGCAACAGCGAGAGGTTAGATGTCACGACTGTCACGGTTGACGTAAAAACTTCTCTACAGAGCGCCGGAACGAGGGCAATAATGGGTGTGGGGGGTGGAGAGCTGAAGGTTGGCAACTGGTGGCTTGAAGCACTAGCCTTGAGGATCTGGGCGACAACACGAACAGGAATGATTGATCAGCGAAGGGGAAGGAGGAGAGTACGGAGGAAGGGGTGGGAGCGGGGGCAAGGCAGGGTACATACAGAGGGGAGAAGTGTGTGATATTCCTGAAGCCTAGAGTAGAGGTAAGAGCTGGAGGAAGAGAAGGGAGAGATGGAGGAAAGAGGCAGTAAAGAGAGGGAGAGGGAGGGAGGGTGAAAGGGATGGATGGGGAGGCAGGGATTGAATAGGGAGACGGGAAGTGTAGGAAATCAAAAGGGAAAGAGAATGAAGGAGAGTGGAGAGTTTGCAAGGGTGGACAGGGGAGAGTGAGGGAAGGAAGATCAACGAAGAAAGAGGGCCGAGGGTTGTAAAGGGAGGAAAGGAGGGGAGGGGAATAAGGGTATGAAGTGGAGATGAAGGGGGAATGGAAGGGCAAGAAGGATGGACTAAGAAAGGGAGAGTATGGAGGCAGGCAGGGCTGAAGAGGAAAGAAGGGAGGATGGGAGAGTACAGAGAAGGGGAGATAAAGGGAATGGAGGAGCTACAGGGGGCGGATAGAGGAGAGTAGGCGCAAGGAGGATGAACGAATAGACGGAGAAGTATGGAGGGCTGGGGAGGGGAGGGGAAAAATATAAGGAGGAGATGAAGGGAATGGAGAAGCTACAGGGGGCGGATAGAGGAGAGTAGGGGCAAGGGGGATGAACGAATAAAGACGGAGAAATATGGAGGGCTGGGGAGAGGAGGGGAAAAAGATATAAGGAGATGAAAGGGGGGGATGAAAGGGCTGTAGGAGTGAGAAGCCTCCAGTCTTATACCACTGACGTTCATGACATAACTGAATTTTATCACTGAACCTCACGTCACGTCGGATTATTTACCCACACCCTCACCCACACACTTAACCCTTCCACCGTGTCACCAAACTAATAATTACTGAATAATTCCTGCCGCGACCCTCCCAACAGGTGTGGCGCGCCCAGGTGACACTAATTATGTTGCTTGCCGAGTAAAAGTTCAACAGGTGAGAGCGGCGTGACACTGCCTCGCCTCACGCCGGTGCCGCTAATTACGTACCACGGCGGACTAACTCAATTCATTAGCGAGATTATCATGACTCATCCCCAAACACAGCCAGCGGGGCGAAAACACAGACAGCAGCAGCAGCATTAACGGAGACAGCAGGAGTAACATTAGCAGCATCCAACACGACCATTTTGAGACCCGTGACGTCCCACCACCACCCGCTGGCCTCAAAACACAGCCAACGCAATATTCACGTTGTCAGGCGCCTCATCTTGGGTCTTCGTTGATGTCCTTTAACAGAGCGTGAAGTGATGACGTGAGAGCGACGGGGAGAAGCGGGAGGAGAAAATACGGAGGTGGCAAAGGAATAATGAAAATAGAAGGCTTAACTAGACAAATGAAGACGAAGATGTACTATGCAGAATAAAAAAAGGGGAATACACCCAGTCGTCTTTTTCTTCCTCGTGTCGCCCAACCACCCGCTAGGCTCAATACCCGCTGCTAACATAACATTCAGGCTATCTGGTTGTTCATCCTCCTAGGCCTGACTACGCGGCGAACACCATGTTTATGATTGCACGATCCAATTCGCTTCGGACGGAACATTTTGTCTGTCTGGTGGCTCTTCGGACCTGAATCCACGCACTTTTTCTCTCCCTTCTTGTTGTGGGAGACGTGTAGCTTCACGGGACTGACTACGACAAAACACCATTAAGTCTATGAATGTACGATCAAACTCCCTTCCTGCACAAGATTCAGAGTGTCTGTGTTTTGTATCTCTACGATAAAACACCATTAAGTCTACGAATGTGCGATCAAACTCCCTTCCTGCACAAGATTCAGAGTGTCTGTGTTTTGTATCTCTACGATAAAACACCATTAAGTCTATGAATGTGCGATCAAACTCCCTTCCTGCACAAGATTCAGAGTGTCTGTGTTTTGTATCTCTACGATAAAACACCATTAAGTCTATGAATGAACGATCAAACTCCCTTCCCGCACAAGATTCAGAGTGTCTGTGTTTTGTATCTCTGCAGGTTTTCGGTGATGCTGTTAGCCACGCACTTTCTCCTTTGTATGTATCTTCATGTGAATAACGAGGGTAACAGAACACCTTAACGTCTATGATTGCAAGAACCACCACGTAAACAAGACAGGACCTTGCACCAAGCACCCTGCGGTCGGTCTCGCTGTCAGCACTGGAGTGGGGGATGAGGCGGCCGCCCCTTAAGACTCCTTCCCTCGATGACATTATCTGAGGCGGAAGTGTTTCTCTCCCTTTAATCTCCTCCGAGCGGCACACTGACGGACCTCTCCTCAAGGGCAGAGGTGCTCGGCCTACTGATCTTGCACCACAACTTTTCATCGCCATATTGTTTGTATTTTTTTGGGGTGGAAGGGGAGAGTGGAGGTTTTTGCATTAATTTTGTCCTGCCGCATCCAGTATGAAGCATTGACGAACGAACGAACGAACGAACGAAGAAACGAACGAACGAAGAAACGAACGAACGAGCACACACACACACACACACACACACTGATGCTGCGAAGAGTGAGTTGGGGTGTGTGGATTAGAAGGAGGGAGAGGGTATGAGGTACATGAAGACGACGTATGAGAGGAGGAGGAGGAGGAGGAGGAGGGGAATGAAGAAGCACTACCTACCACACCCTCTCGTGGGAAGAACACCCTCAAGCTCACCTTCAGGAGAGGGTCAAGGCGCAAAACAAACCTGACCGCAACACACACACACACACACACACACACACACACACACACACACACACACACACACACACACACACACACACACACGAGCAAAACCAGACAGAACATAACAGACAGACCAACAGACCTCATCACCCTAACAATGCAACACAACGCAACGTAATGCCCCCACGAAAAGAAACACTGCCCCGCCAACCTTTAACGACGCAACACATCGCACCATTACACGACCCGGAATCAATACAAACCAAAGGGCAAACTTGCACTCTTAAAGCCAAACAAGGGAACACTTTAACACTGGCAACAACAGACCGACACACACACACACAAAAAAAAAAAACTTTAAACGCAAAACACCATTCACACGGACAAAACAAGACACACACACACACACACACACACACACACACACACACACACACACACACACACACACACACACACACTCGAGACTCACTAAACACCTAACAATATCACTCGGCCAATATTCACTTTCTGACCAGCGATAAACAGCCGGACACGACACTTACATCTGCTCACATTTTAAAGTAAAGAAAACGCTTGTGACGACTTGAATCCGAGGCGAGGTGATGAAGATGGGACAGTGGAAGGCTCATTGTGACTTGCGTTGGTTAAATCGTCTGCCGTGTTCGTGGTAGTTAAGTCGCCTGTCACTACGCCCTTCTACGCTCAGTCTACGGATACCTGAACCACCACCGCCGCCGTCGAAGCCAAGGGTGAATAAATAAGTACTCTCCCTTCACCCTTCCTCGCGGCCACCACCACAACCATCACCAAAATCGTAGTAGTGCATTCATAACAACAAGAAAATGGAGTCCCTTTATGTACTGTATGAAGCTGTAATTTTCCGAGTGCAATGTATATTCTTTCATTATATGGTGTTGAAGGTGACCAGGATGCACCCTCGTCCTTTTCACCCAGCCGCTGCACAGTCAACAGTCAACGCATTACAGCTGTCTTCAGTAACCTTCCCTAGACGGCGGGCATGCTTCCCCACACACACGATGCAACCCCAGACATCCATCACCGCCATTCACTCCACACGCAGTCTTCCCCGTAACACATACACAAAACATTCAACACGAGCCAGATCAACATGAAAATAAAGAGAGGTTTGTTCCGATGAAGTGTAGGTAAAGGTAAAATTAGAAGCGTCCCAGTGACCATCAGATTCCACAGACCGAGACAAGGAATTAAAGGTTCGAGTCAAACACACAAAAGTAAGGCCAGAGTCGATCCCTTGAAGAGTCCCACAAAGACAATGACACATACGACCAACAGAAGTTTCTCGAAGATGATTTATTGTGCACGGAGTTGTAGACGATTCAGGAATGTGAAGAAATGTGAACCCAAGCCGAAAGGTCTCCCGCAGGCATGGAGGACTCAACAGCCAACGAAGAGGGCACAGAACGTGTCTTCAAAAGGAACAGGAAACAGTTTTATCCCTTGAGTCTGAGGAGAGCCAGGGTACCGCAGTCCACGAGAGTAAGGGCGAGGGCTGACCAATACTTACTGAGGCGGCTGCTGGGCGGGCTGGGCTTGCACTCCCGCCAAGATGGAGGGCGTGGACACAGACTTCTGCAGAGTGAGTCGCGGCGCCAACAGCCTCGGCTTTTCGATGGGTCCGGAGCTCCTCTTCTCCTGAAAGGCACCAAACATAGTCAGTTAGCGGATCAAGACAAAATCTCCGACACCAAAACTTAAAGAACTGAACATAATGGGTAATGAAGGATCGGAGAGAGTTGTTAGAGGATTGTGAGGGTGCCTTGTTGCGTGGACCGTCAGGGGATTGTCTGGGGATTTTGTTCAGAGAGTTGTCGAGGGGTTAAAAAGGTAATGAAGGCGAGGGTCGGAGTCTTCCATATCCTAACACCCTTTGGACATTAGATGATACTCACCTGTTCCCTTCCCCCGCCTAATCCATTAGAGGGCTTAAGACAAACCTAGGATAAACCTTTATATCGGCTCCCACTTGATTGTATAAATGATTCCTGCTTGAGCTGGGCGCGACTGACATTTGTATCCTGCAGGCATTTACATTTTTTTTTGACGGTGTAAGGAGGCAGACAAAGAGTGAAAGAAAACGAAGGAAACGCTGGCGACATGCTTGTCCAACACATAAACCAAAGATATGACCACAGTTGTTCAAATATCTTCGTTTAAATGAATACTATACTGAATTAGGTACAGACGCACAGGCCTCACTATTTTACAAGGACGAGCGTCATCATACTCGCCACCCCTGCACCTTCCGGGACCCCTTCACCCCCTTCACGAGGCCTCGGCGGCGGGTTTCTCCTCGCCAGAGATTCTACAACTTTCTCATTCAGCAAATTAGCTACTTGAAGTTACGGACGACAGAATCCAAGGCAAGAATGAAATGAACTTTGAGGACAGACTTTTCTTATTCCCTCGGACTGGACTGGCGGACGGTTCTAATTAAATTAACCCTAACATTTGTCGAGCGAAAGAAAGGGAAGGATTAACTTTTACTTCCCTAATTTTAGCCTACTTGATTGCTGAGAGAGAGAGAGAGAGAGAGAGAGAGAGAGAGAGAGAGAGAGAGAGAGAGAGAGAGAGAGAGAGAGAGAGAGAGAGAATAAAAAAAAAGAACCAACGCCAAGTCGAACATTTTACAATTAGCGTCAGACCTTCCAGCCGGGCGGAGCTTCAGGAGTGTCACGTCTTTGGAAGAGTTGGCAACACTGGTCCAGACGCTAACTCTGGGGCCTTCCTTCCCTATCTTTTGTCACTCATATTTCACTCCAGCGTTATTATTTTCTTTACTACGTTTGAGTGCTTTTCATCCTCAACCCTTTCCGTGATATTCCATCCTTTCAGAATTTCTATCGTAGCTATATCTGTCCTTCACGCTACCGGCCTCCCACAAGTCATCATCTCAGTTAGCCATCACAGTGTTCCAACTCATTATAATTCGGGTGATACAGCAAGAATTACTTATTATGATCATTATTATTACGGAACATATGCTCTCCATGAGGTCAGGATACAGGAAACGCGGCTTTATCTCAATTTCACCTAAAAGGAAGAAAGAACTACCGAGGCGTTTAGTAATTCACGTCTCGTCTAAGGATTGACGCCGAACTCTTTTTCACTATTTACAAAACACAACGGAGCTCAATGCCTACGGGTTGCCCCCACGCACTAGGTTACGGCAGCCTACGCCCGAAGTCACAAATAGGTCACTAAAAGATAACGAAACACTAGACGGCGGGAGACATACATCAAAGGACTTAAAAAAAACAAGCTCCTGAGGGGAATCCTTGAAATAGAACTATGTAGGTGTAAAAAGTACAAGAGGCGGCACGTGTTGGTGGCCGGAGGGAGAGAGCTGGGATGAGGCGTAGGAGGTATGGGAGTGAACGTGTGGGTAGTGTCAAAGACTTCTACTATAAGAGCCGAGGGAGCGCAGGGAGAGACGTGAAGTTAGTCGGAGGTGGGCACGGAAAATGACAGTCTCTGAGCGCAAATATATAGTGCAGGGAGAGAAGAAGTGAAGGTACTGAAAGACTGGTACTGGATGCTATGGGTAATAAAGCGTTAAGGAAGAAGGACGATGTTTTAAGAAGTGGCGAGCATGAGAAATGGGAAGGGTAGGGGTGAAGGTGGTTGAGGAAAGAGTAGTAAAGGGGGAGAACGTGGTAAGTGAAGGTGCAAAGTGTGAGTGGCGGTAAAGGTGAACGCGTTAAGTGTTGGTAAGAGGGGAAATGATGGGTGTTGGATGGAAGAGGAGGCGCAGTAATGAAGGATGAGGAAAAAATAAGGGGACTGGAAGGGAGGAGATATGACTAATAGAGGGTAAGGCAGGAGTATTAAAAGGTAGTAATAATGAGGGAGCGTGGGCAGTGGAGTGCTAAGCTGGTGTAAGCGGCGGACGAGGGAAACATGAAGAAGCGTGTAGAGATAATGAAGAAGGAAGCGTGGGAAGTGGAGGGGACGGGGGTCGGGTGGTGGAGGAGGAGGGAGAGAGCAAGTGTAGGCGTTGGAGAGAGAAGATTTAGCCTTAAGCGAGCGGACACAAGTGAGTGACTAATACCTGATGAGGGGCGTGAAGACTGGAGGATAGGAAGACTTAGAGATAAATGCAACAAAATGGGAAAATACGAGGAAAAAGAGTTTATTAAATGAAGCCGACTGAGTAAAAAGTATATTAAATGTTTGTCGACTGCGTGGATAGAGGAGTTAAGACTATATGTCAGGAAAAGATGAAAGACATATACCGAGAAAAGATTGTCAGGGAAAAAATACAGGTAGAGGTGAGATGACGAGCTGGGAGACTCGAGAGAATGAGACGGTGGGTAAAAGTCGCCATCGAGATGTGAAGGGAGGAGGTGACTGAGTGAGAGACTGACTGACCGATTAACTATGACTGACTGACTGTATGAATGAATGATTAACTGACTGGATGGCTGACTGACTGAGAAACTAACTGACCGACTGACTGTGGGAATGAATGACTTACTGATTGACTGGCTGACTGACTGATCGACTGAATGTGTGAGTGAGTGACTACCTGATTAACTGCCCGTGTGATTGAATGACTAATTGATTGGCTGACCGTGTGAATGAATGACTAACTGACTGACTGACGAACTGACTGACTGAAAAATGAATGGATGTCTAACAAACTAACGTAATGACCATCTGACTAAATGACTAATAGCGTAAGAGTAAGTGATTGGCCCACTGACCGACCAACCTACTGACCGACTGACCAACTGACCTGCAAGTGGACGTCGTTGAGGGAGTGGGTGGAGGAGCCGCCGCCGCCATAGGTCACAGGCGAGGATGACCCCGACATTGACCTCTGCTTCTCCACGTTTCTGCGACACCCGCCATCCACGCTGTCCGATCCTGCGGGGGAAGAAGAGGAGTGTGCTGTGAGGACGGCAGGTAGAAAGGTGAAGTTGCTAATAGGAAAAAGAGCAACGATAATAAGAGTAATGGAGACTCAAAGGTAAGGTAAGGTAAGGTAAGGTAAGGTAAGGTAAGGTAAGGTAGTTAAGCTAGGTTAGGTAAGGTAAGGTAGGTAAGGTAAGGTAAGGTAAGGTAAGGTAAGGTAAGGTAAGGCAGTTAAGCTAGGTTAGGTAAGGTAAGGTAGGTAAGGTAAGGTAAGGTTGGAGTGGGGGGACGGCCTGATGAGCGAGCCTCCCATAACCCATTCCTTTTTCTTTTCTTTTCCCGTTTTCCTTTTTTTCTCGTTTTCTTTTTTTTCTCGTTTTCTTTTTCTTTTCTCGTTTCTCTTTTTCGTCTTCCATTCTTTTCTCGTTTTCTTTTTCTCTTCTCGTTTTTCTTTCTTTTCTCGTTTTCCTTTCTGCTCTCGTTTCCTTTATTTTTATCTTTCTCTTCAAGTTGGAACGAGGAATAAGAAGTTCGAATACGAAATGCGCGGCGTTAAACTCAAAAGCGTTCAATGCGTCAAAGACTTGGGGGTCAAAATCGCGTCAAACCTCAAATTCTCACAGCAATGCATCGATGCAGCAAATAAAGCGAACAGAATGTTGGGCTTCATTAAAAGAAACTTTGTATTCAAGAATAAAGATGTAATACTCCCGCTCTACAACAGTTTAGTCAGACCCCACTTGGAATATGCGGTACAGTTTTGGTCTCCCCACCATGCAAAGGATATTGCTAAATTAGAAGGTGTTCAGCGTCGGGCAAGGGTGGCAGTACGGTACGGTACGTAATAAATATCGTAATTCCGCATGCTTAAAAATACCGTACCGTAAATTTGTACCGTTACCAAAAAACCGTACCGTACTAGTATGAAAAAATAAAATTTCGTACCGTAATTTCGTACCCAATATCGTACCAATGCGATAAGCTGCCTACATCTCTAAAATTAACCAATTTTATGAAGTACTTGTGGAAACACTTCCTTATTGATGAGACTGAAGATTAAGTTCATATAACTGTTTTTAGTTTTCTTATTAATGAATATACCTTTTATAGTACGTATATTTATCACTAAATATAATTAGAACTGTAACTTTTTACTGTTAGTGAAAAGTTCCAGTTCTAATAGGTGCGGTAGTATGAACTTACATAATATGTCTTAGAAATGACGGGCCGAGGCCCGAAGGCCAACAGACGAGTTGCCGTCTAGTACCTCTCTCTCTCTCTCTCTCTCTCTCTCTCTCTCTCTCTCTCTCTCTCTCTCTCTCTCTCTCTCTCTCTCTCTCTCTCTCTCTCTCGTAAATAAAACTATTTTGTGTCGCAATCGTCCGGATATTCATATTAGTCTATTCTGAACAGAGGCAGTGGAATACATATTAGAATTTTAATAAAGTATGAAAAGGGTACGGAAAAGGTACGGAAAAAATAACGTAATTTCGTACCGTACCGTACTTGACAAAAAATACCGTACCGTAATTTCGTACCGTACTTTTACCTTAAAAAATACCATACCGTACCGTAATTCCGTACCATACCATACCGTACTGCCATCCTTGGCGTCGGGCAACGAAAATGATCCTTTCCTTGCGCAACAAATCCTACGAAGAAAGGCTTTCTACCCTTAACATGTTCTCTCTTGAGAAACGTCGCCTCCGAGGAAAACTGATCGAATGTTTTAAAATACTTAATGGTTTCACGAATGTAGACAGATCAACATTGTTTATGATCGATGACACTTTGCGCACGAGGAACAATGGCGTAAAACTCAGATGTAGACAAGTAAATTCAGACTGCACCAAATTTTTCTTCACCAACGTTGTAGTGCGAGAATGGAATAAGCTTCCACCGTCAGTGGTCCAGTGTAACACGATTGACTCCTTCAAAAATAAGCTCGACCGTCACTTCCTTCAACTTAATATCAACTAGAGTAGAAATGCAACGTTTTGGAGTCTCCTGATTAATGTAAAATCACTTAGGTTTAAGGACAGACCACCAAGTCTGGACCATGGGGTCTGTGTGGTCTGATTTTCTATGTAAATCTATGTAAATCGTTTTCTTTCATTCTTTCATTCCTTCTATCTATCTATCTATCAATCTATCTTCCTCCCATTCCCTCTCTCTCACCCCTTGACGAATGCCCACTCGACGCCAACAGCAGTGATCTTGATAACGGAGCCCCGCGGAGTGACATCGGAACAGACACACACCGACGCAGAGAGCAACACGATTACCGCTGCCAGGATCCATTTTTCAGGCGGCGGGAAAAGAGGTCACGTCAGTATAAAGGTTAATTAATTACTCGCCTAAAGGTAGAGAGAGAGAGAGAGGTAGAGAGTTCACGTTTAATAGTAATGATAATGAGGGAAATATATATAGCACAAGGCCACGCGTACGTATATATGTCAGTTATCTCTCTCGGTTATTCGTTTATGTCATTAATTTTTGTGCACGCAGTATGTATTCTCTCTCTCTCTCTCTCTCTCTCTCTCTCTCTCTCTCTCTCTCTCTCAAATTAAGAGAAAAAAAAACAAGCGTACCTAATCCTGTCACGCGTTGATTAATAGTATATAAAAGACGAGGAAAGAGGAGGATGAGGAGGAAAAAAGAGGAGGAGGAGGAGGAGGAGGAGGGAAATGACGAGGACAGGGAGGACGAATGAAGAGGAGAAATTATGTGATGATGATGATGAGGAGGAGGAGGAGGAGGACAGGGAGAAGGGAAAAAGAAGAGGAATGTGAACAGGAGGAAGAGAAGGAGGAGGAGGAGGAGGAGGACAGGGAGAAGGAAGAATATGAGGAGAAGGGGGAGACTGAGGAGGAGGAGGAGGAGGAGGAGACTGAGGCGAAGGAGGAGAACAGGGAGGGGAAAAAAAAAAGAGGAGGAGGAGGAGGAGGAGGAGGAGGAGGAGAAGACTGAGGCGAAGGAGGAGAACAGGGAGGTGGTAAAAAAAGAAAGAGGAGGAGGAGGAGGAGGAGGAGAGAGGTAGGAGAGAAGACGGATGTGGAGGCGGATGCGAGGAAAAAGCCAAAGCCTGTTAAGCGTTAGTGAGAGAGCTGCTACTACCCTCCGCTCCCTACCCCGCCCCACCCCACCCCGCCCCGCCCCCTCAAAATCCTCGAAGTGATCAGCCGAGTACCTCACACACTCGGGGCACACCTGCACACTCGCTTCATCAGGTAATTCAATCAACAACAATCAGAGGCTTTGAGAGAAGTGGGAGTTATCGAACCTGCTGTGTTTTGCCTTGTCTCCTTCGCTTTCCCCTCAGCTTTCATTTCTTCCTCATTTCTCTATTTCGTCTCCTCCTCACTATCCTCTCCCATCACTTCACCTCGTCCAAGACAATTCCTTCCACTTTCCTCCACCTCCTCTCCACTATCAGCATCTCTTCATTCTTCCTCTCGTCTCCACTTCCTCTCCCTTCACTTCCATCCCTATATGCTTAAAAAACCGCTCCTTCCACTAACTTCACCTCTCCCTTATCTTCATCTCTCCACGTCTGTTCTCTCCTCTGTCTACACAAACTGCTCCATTCACGTTAATTCCACAATGAAAAAAAAGTATTGATATATTCCGAAAACTTTATTCCACAAGCACTGGGATGGAAGTCACTGAAAAGTTGCCAATAATTTCTTCTGTCGAGGCGAGTTTTCAAGACGGCAAATTTCAAACTCCGAGATTAGAGGAAAAACTTGGCGAGCGGAAAAAAAAGAACGTTGAGCATCGAGGTGGAATCGTTGCATATGGAATGAAGGAAAGAATAGCGAAGGAAACGAATGAGGAGGCGACGGAACTTGGACTGAACGGATTAAGAAACTGAAGTTGACTCGAGTATTCAGAGAGAACCCTTGACGCTTACTCGAGAGACGAGAAAGTGAAGGAAAGAAAAGTGAAGGAGAACAAGGAAAAGACGATGGGCCTGAGACGCCAGGGATTGAGGCACTGAAGTAAACGAGAGTACTTAGCGGAGAAACACAACTTTAAACTTTTCCCGGAAGTGACGAGAGGGGCGAGGAAACGAGGGAATGCTATCAAAAAGAGTCATTCAGGTAATCGTTGTATTCGGGAAGGCTGTCTCTCCATAATGACTGTATCGATCTCTCTTCTGGGTACTGTTGTTTGCTTTTGCAGAAACAATGACTCTAGGTCTCTTCTTGTTTTTTTGAGACATATATTCCCTTTGAGCTGTTTCCTTTACCGCTGTCTCTGCGCTGCGATTGGCACGGATTTGGCTTTCACTTGTAGCCTGGTAACATACACTCGCAGGCCTTTCTCTGCCTCAGTGGTGGACAGTGGAGTATTTCCTATGTGGTATTGGTGTGCTGGATATCCTCTCTGAAGGTTCAGGACTTTACAATTTTCTTCACTGAACTATAGCAGCCACTTTTTGTTCCATTCCTGTAGCTTGGTGATGTCTTCTTGTAGGAAATCCGCAGTCAAGGGGTTAAGAGAACTATTCACTTCCTTCCATGCATCTTAACTGATTAAAACACCCATCCTAAACATATACATGATCCTAAGCGATTAAATTAAACAAGTATCATTTCCGCAGTCATTGTATTCGGGAAGACTGCCTCTCCATAACGATTGTACAACGAGCAAGCACTTCCTTACATGTATCTTAATTACATTTTTTCCCCGGAAGCGACGAGCACGGCAAGGAAACGAGACGTGCGAATCCAATCAAAAAGAATCATTCGGGTAATCGTTGTATTCGGGAAGGCTGACTGTCCATTATGATTGAACTGACCTCGCTCCTGGTTGTTACTCCTGTTTGCTTTTGCAGGAAGAGCGATTAGGGGATTTTCTTTTATTTTTTTGTTTATTGTCCTTGAGCAGTCTCCATTAATACACTGGGCAAATTCTCCGTGGATCTTCAGTCAAACCACGATTTCCGCTGGCGTGATTCTTATTTGTTTCTTGTTATTGCTGCTGCTGATGATGGTGAGTAATACCGTCTTCCTTTGGTGAAATCTACCGTAGCTTTAGAAGATCATGGACACGTCAGAAAACCACGGAAATATGATCGTGGTTTGACTGAAGATCCACGAAAATTTGCCCAGTGTAATAGCATAGAACACCCACGGTCTAGAAAACACACTAAACACTAAAGCAATTCACACATGTTGGATGACGGAGGTACAGTTTTTGCAGCCACACAAACATCACGAGGGGCGAGGTATAAACAAGCATGACTACACTTCTCTAGCTTACTGACCACCTGTATACGTTCCGAGGGTCACGTAAGGTTGAATTTGGTCATTAGCTGCGTTTATCAAGGCTGAATGCACGGGGGCTGGTGTGAGCTGGTGAGGAAGAAGTGAGGTGCTGAATACAAGTATGCAGTTACCTAAGAAAATAAAGGAAACACCAGAACACGAAGTAATACGAGATCGGTTTAAAACTTGCGCTAATTTCGTCGAGCAGCGTCCATTCTTTTTAGTGTTTACTCATACTAGTTTGTCGACACTAAGTGAATGGAGTGATATTATATTGGCAACTGTAGGTATCTATACACTCACTATAACAGATAGTAACTGAAAACAACCCAGCCATACCAAACACCAATCCAATATAAGTGTTTGGTGGATACTCCCTTAACAAAGTCTTGAAAATGAGGCATCCAGCACCATACTTCTCTAATCGGCAAAAATATTTACTGATGTTGGTTTAAGAAAAGTCTGAGTGTGCAGGCTGAGGCACAACGGTCTCCCACGCCCATCACACCTCGAGGGGCTGCCAGAACGATGCAACAACCTTCAAATTTGTTTATATCCTATGATGAATGGGACTAGCGAACACACACACACACACACACACACACACACACACACACAAAGAAAGTAGCAAGAGAAAGTCAACGGTAGTCTTTAAACCCTACAGGGAACCCAACGACCAACAAACTACTACTGACAACAATAATGAACTGCAGGACAATACTCAGCGTTGGCGATGATCTTGACACTCACTCGCGTTCCTTTTGACAACACATTGCCACTGGTGATACACTTGCTCGTAACACTTCCCACATTTCAACAAATACCACACATCAATTAAAGACATCAATACACATGTCTAGCACCTTATTAATGAAGTGGTTTACATCAATTCCTGTGTTTTCTTTAGTTGTCTGACGATGTCTACAGAGTCGTGTCAAGCTTCACGCCTGTGTCACTCTCGTAAACTGCGCCACAGCATCTCCTTCGCGTCCTTGGTGCCGGTGTGGTGTCAAATCTCATCCCTCCGTCAAAGTCCATCCCATCCTGAATACATACACAGGGTGGGTGAATTTCGACACGGTACCGTGGCTTTTGTCGACTGTTTGTCGGGATCTGTCCCACCCAAGTTTCTTTATATTATTATGAAAGCAAATGATGACGTATGTATGTATATAACTAGGATATCAACAATCACTCTTCTTCTTCTTGTGACCTGTTCCGCTTTGCGTCGCTTTTTAAGTCCTTTGGTACTTTTTTACACTTAGATGCTTCACTTAGTTACTCTGTGATAGTAAAGATTGGGTTCCGCGATGCGCAGTTTAGGATGGGATGTCTCACGACACGGGATGACAGAAGACGCCACACCGGGAATAAGATTGAGGCACCACCGAGCTAAAGACCAATACCACCCAACCAGCCGCAGCGACGCCCGTGTATCAGCTCAGCCGGGGCGGGACAGGCACGGGGATCAGCCGGCAGACTCGAGACACGAATTCACGCGGGATTCACAACACAGCGTCAGGTTAGTGTGTCGGAAGCTTCGGGATGGATTCGAACCTCACGCCTTTGTTTGGCAGCCTCGTGTGTGTGTGTGTGTGTGTGTGTGTGTGTTACGAAGAATACAAAGGAAAGTACGAGAGACACGCCAGTCCTCGTCGACAGACCGACTTGGTCGGTTCGGCTGACTACAGCCAATAGAGTCGGTCAGGCGGCATCCTTCCCATCACTGGCCGTCATCCGGCAAGGGCCTGTGGTCCCTCCGCGGAGGGACAAATCCGCATGACCCTGGCGGGCTCTATAAAGCCCGTGTCCCCATCCTTGAGGTGGCGACAAATATCAACAAACCAAACCAAAACAAAACCGAAAAGTACTCTTTAGTGTAGTTATCAACACAAAGGTAGTTATGTTTTACGAGAACCTTGCGAACACACACACACACACACACACACACACACACACACACACACACACACATAGCTCCGTAGCTCGATCGGTTAGAGCGCTGCGCTGCCAGAGTTCACGGCCTGACAGGCGGCGGTTCGAGCTCCCCTCAGGCCGGAATCTTCGTTGACAAGGAGTGGTTACTGTCCCCCCTTGAAAAAAGGGGATGGGGTGTGTGGTGTGTGAGGTCCTGGCAGTACCCAGAGATCGACTATAATGAGCATGAGCTTGCTCATGTCGGGAGGGTACTTGCTTGCGATTGCGAGTCCAACTCGTGATCAGGCCGTTGTGAATCTCTCTCACACACACACACACACACACACACACACACACACAAACGCGTCATCTCTAGCATCCCCTAGCATGGGGAGGCGGTGGCTGAGTGGTCAAGCATGTGGGCGCGGCATCCCGAAGGACGTGGGCTCGCGTCCCGCCCGCCGCCACAAACTGGGATTTTTCAGTCACCGACGAGTTGCCTATAAGGCGACCCACATTCTGTCCTGAAGACCACTTATCAACTTAGACTTTAGATTCTCTCTCTAAGAGAGGATCAACGATGAGCTCCGCGGGGCAGCATGACCCATACAAGATGGCGCCACTATAAACTATAAACTTAGGAAGCCTACCGGTGCCATAGACAGATTGTAAAAAAAACAAAAAACAAAAAAACCACCACGCTACATCACAACATATATCCTCACCACCACCATCACCTTTTCACACTACCAAAGCATCCCCACCACCAGCATCCTCCACCTCTGCCACTCCCTTCCGCGCCCTGCTCCTCCCTGGCCTCCATTTCTCCGGGGAGGTGGACATCAAGCAGAAAATGGCGCAGCTTCAACTTGCTCCTAAATCGCATGCCAGCAATACCCGGGCCGCTGCAAGCCGCCGCCTCCCCGCCGCGGCTCTTAGCGGCTCCCCACAAAGGGCCCTGAATGGCCCTACTTGCGGCGAAATTCCCCCGGCCAATATCATTCCCCTGACGACGGTTCGCGGGGCTGCTCGGATCGGCCGCCTGCGTCTCTGGGGAACGAGGAAAACTGCTGCGTTTACGAGTATGTCCGAAGCGACCTCGTTGAGTGGGCCCCGCTAGGTTTGGCGGTGATGGACGCGGCTCCAGTGTGCATGGCTCAGTGTGTTAAGCACAAGATTACCCCCGGGGTGGTCATTCTGTGGGACACGCACAGGCGGGGAAACTAGTGCAGCCAAGTCAGTGGCTGAGGTTGGAATAAAATTTGAATTTGTTTGCATGCTTGTGTAGTGTATTTTTTCTTAAAAGTGTAAATATACGTATATGATAAAACAATGACATTTAAACAAGGATGAGACAACGACATTGGCGATGGGGGCGGCCGCGAGGACGAGTGGAAGGATGAATGGAACGTAACCGGTGGCTGAACGAAGAACAGTAGCGATGTGTGTGTGTGTGTGTGTGTGTGTGTGTGTGTGTGTGTGTGTGTGTGTGTGTTTATGACTGTTAGGGGAAAGCGTGGGCAAAGAGAAGGAAAACAAGGAGAGCTAGCAGATAAAAAAAAAGTGATGAATGAAAACAACGGGCAAGATCCGCTCTCCCAGATTTCACAGAGAATTTTGCAACTCGCCGGAAATCCCTCGTTTAGTATGAGCATCCAGGGTCCGTTTTAGTTTCCATAAATATCACAAAATATGTAAAATAACAACGCTTCTTTCCGGTCTTTCGCATAAAAGAAAATAAACAGTCATTGAAAATGCCATAAAATATGTAAATATCTGTGCTACAAAATGTTAGGAGTGTAAAACAACTATTTATTTATTCATATAAGCGGAAATAATGAACAGCAACGAGTTAGGAAGATGAGGGAGGTGATAAACCAGGAACAGCTCGCGGTAACAGGAGCATGCACGGGTAAAATAAAATGTTTACATATTACTTTTAAAAACCGGTCTAGGGGCGGAGTGACGGCGGGAAAACAAAGGCAAGGAGTGATAGGAGTGCCGCGGGCCACGCAGGCGACGCGGCGGCCACAAGATAGCGCTGCCTCCACGCGATAAGGGAGAAGGTGGTTCCTCCTCTTCCGTCCCTGCCTGCCTGCCTGCCTGCCTGCCCTCCTCCTCCACAGGGAACGAGAAGGGAGGGGAATGGATGCTCTGTATACGGGAGTCTCCACAGGCCGTATTACTAAACATTATGTCGATTAAGTTCGCCTATTTGACAAAGCTTTCCTCGGACTTTTGGGCATTTTCAGTAGTTTTTTTTACCCTGGTGGTAGTTTGACCCTTCTTCTGTACCATGAACCTAAAGAAACACTCATTAGAACTCGATTGCCTCCCTCTTTGACTTTTAGAAATGGTTGATGGTAGAAGCGAAAGTGTCTTATAATACCAACTCAAGTTTTGTGTTTCTTCTCAACCTTCAAGTTTTATGTCGGTCACTTGTAGATTCCGTCTGTGCTGCACGACTATCGGCACGTTCAACTTTTCTCATTCATTTACTTGAGTTGAACCCTAACGGTGCTGCAAAGACCCTCGGCAGGCAAGAACACAGGCTTAACAGTTTATCAAAGTAAGAAAACGCACCTTCATGTAGGCGTTTCAGGTAAGTACACAGGGAACGGTGTTGAAACAATGATGGTGACGAATGCGTGGAAAATGCTGCTCAGCCACAACAGCGCTGCAAGTACCATCGACAACAGAAAACAGACCGAGGTTGGTGTTGTCAGACGCTTCCACCTCTCATATCAACTGTTTTCAAAGGCCAAAAAGAAGATCAATCGGGTTCTCATGAGTGCTGTTTTAGGCTCACGGCACGGAAGGAGGGTCAAACAACTACCAGGGTCATAAAACTACTACTGGAAAAGCCCCAAACCCCTACGAAAGCCATGTCAAATGTGTGCTTGGACGCCGAAATGTTTAAAAATCCGACCCCGAGTTTATTAAGGAGATTGATTGATTGATTGAAAGTTTAATGTTGCAAGTAAACAACAAAGGAGAAGGGAGGAGCATGCCATCCCAACCCCCAGGCAGTACAGAGTGTGATTATACAACTAAGGATACATGTGTAAGTAGCACCAGCAAACTAAAAAGATGCAATGGTAGGGGACAAGTGGTAAACATTTCTAAAGCAAAATAAGAATACAAGAAAACCTACAGAGACAACTATTGAATATGAAAAAAAGTACTTGGGATATAATGGCTGCAGATGCCTTCGACAGGTAAGAAAACGTTATGGAAAGAGGAGTGATGAATGATGCAACAGGTGCCCGGCCGGGTCCCAAGGCAACCCACGCAGCACGGGGGTGACGCAACATTTATCAGGCGCGGAGGAAGGTAATGCAGGTAGCGGAGGGTCGGGAGAGAGCAAGGTCAAAGGTCAACGATGGTGGAGGACAGCCTTTGTGCAGCAGGATGGCAGGGAAGAGAGTCAGGGAAGAGGAGTGTGGGGGAGGGAGGAGGTTGAGAGAGAGAGATCATGGGGAGAGAGCAGGGCTGGGGACGAAGCAAAGAGAGGGAAAAAAAACATGGATGGCAGGGAATAGATAGGACCAGGGAAGATGACGGTGGGAGAGGAAAGGCGTGGAGGGACCAGGTGGGGGATGGAGAAGGGTTGGGGATGAAGAAAAGAGGGGGAAAAATGACAAGAGAATAGATAGTCAGGGAGGATGGGTGTGGGGAGGGGAGGGAGCAGAAACCAGGCTGAAAAAGGGCAGAGTTGGATAGGAGGGAACGTGGGGGAATGCCAGAGGAAGGTAGGGGTTAGGTAGGGGGAAGAGACTGGTGGGTAAAAGAGCCAGGTAGGGGACAGGCCAGAGGAAGGTAGGGGTTAGGTAGGGGAAAGAGCCTGGTGGGTAAAAGAGCCAGGTAGGGGACAGGCCAGGTGAAGGTTGGGGTCAGGTGGGGGAAGAGCTAGATGGAGAAAGGCCAGGTAGAGCCGAGGTCAGATAGGGCAAGTTAGGTTGGGGAAGAAGAAAAAAAAGTGGAGAAAAAAAGCGAAGTGGAGGTAGGGGTGAGGTGGAGGAAAAAGGAAAGTGGAGGGAGAAATCAAATGGTGGGAAAGGGCTAGGTGGATGAGAGGGCCAGGAGGGGGATAAGGATAGGAAGAGCCGAGGTCACGTGGGGGTCAGGGATGGGGGGGGGGGGAGGCAGAGGTTTTGGGCTTCCAGCGCGGTGCTTCCTGGCCTCGAAGTCCCGCGCTGGGCCGCCAATTCAATCAATGTTATTGCCAAAAACGAGAGCACGGGCATATAACTTGCTTTACCTTTTGATGGAAATTGAAAGGTGTACCTGTGTAATAAATAATTCAGGGAGGAAATAATAATAATAATAGAAAAAGCACAAATTCATGCATATATTCATTAATTTGAGTGAAAATGGTACGTCCGAATATATATAATTATTGTGAAATGGTACACCGACTCGAAACACTTCCTGTGGTGACTGTGATCCTCCCACGCTTGTTCGGCTCCTCTCTGTGCCGAATGCCGAACTGGACTAGAAGGAAAATACACATATCTCCCCCCCCCCAAAAAAAAGGTGAAAATAAAAAAGCGTACAAATAAAAAAAGAAATATTAAGCACTATATGACCTGATGAATAGTGAGAAGGAAAATAGATACGACAAAATAAAATAAAAATGAAAAATGAATGTACAAATAAATAAACAAAAATAATACACAAATACTGAGCATTTTATGACCCGCGGAATGGTCGCTGAAGGAAAATACACGCACGCAAAAAGAAAATAAAAAAGATAAATCAATATATGTAAAGATAGTAAGAATAAAAATGAAATATTGAGAACTATATGACCTGCATACATCTATTTTTTGGCTCTCTTTTATTTTGTATTTTTTTCGACACATGTTTGCCTCGACACGGAGCGATACGAGTTCATCTTTTTCTGCATGTATTGTGTATTTTGCTATCTCTCTCTCTCTCTCTCTCTCTCTCTCTCTCTCTCTCTCTCTCTCTCTCTCTCTCTCTCTCTCTCTCTCTCTCTCTCTCTCTCTCTCTCTCTCTCTCTCTCTCTCTCCCGGGTGGGTAACTGGATATTGTCTGTCCAGCTGTCCATCATTGTCCAGCTGCAGTGTGTGTGTGTGTGTGTGTGTGTGTGTGTGTGTGATATGGATAGACAGATACATGGAGACACATACATACATACATACAGACAGACAGACACAACACTCATCCACAACTAAAATCCGCTTGCCCAGGAACAAACATAAACACCTTCCAAACACATTCATGCATTTCCTCCCAACATTTTCCTCGAACTTGTGGACTCTGCATGCTAAAAATAAATAAAAGAAGTGCTCGGAACAAATTGCCTCTCTGATGTGCCACTCAGGGCAGGGATGGTATATAATTTTTGCCCTTCCTTTCACTCACACGACACGAATATTTTTTTTCCAAATCGTTCGTAAAATGATTAAACTTGGATCACATGCGGAATTTTATCGTGCGGGCTGGCTCGTTAGCGGACCTTGGAGGCAATCAACGCTCGCAGGGAAACACGAGGGCGGGGCGGGGCGGGGCCGGGCGGGGCGGTTCGGAAGGGCTGGAGTTTTTGGAATGGTTGGAGTTTAGGGCGGGTCTGGATTTGACTGGATTGAATGGAGTTAATAGTACCCTTGAACTAGGCAGCACTCTCCTCACTTGAAATTATTATATACTCTTATTTATTTATTTTCTGCCTATAGCGCCGGTAGGTTTTTCTGGTGGGGCCTGGTGGTCGGACCCGGCCCGTTATGGCGCAGGCAAGTATTTTATAGTGCCGCAATGTTACATGGCTCATGCTGCCCCACGTAACTCATCTTTGGTCCTTTCTAGAGTTTCGCTTGAATTCGGGTTGACAGGTGGTCATCGGGACAGCATGTGGGTAGGCTTAAGCCCCTCGGTGATGACTGAACATAAGAACATAAGAACGTAAGGAGTCTGCAAGAGGCCGGTTGGCCTATACAAGGCAGCTCCTGTACACTCAACCCCACCTAACCTCACCATCCATGGCTTTATCTAACCTCTTCTTGAATGTATCTACTCTACTGTCACCCAAAACATGTCTCCCAAGCCTGTTCCATTCGTCCACCACTCTATTAGTGAACCAATTCTTGCCTATGTCTTTGTTGAATCTGAATTTGTCTAACTTAAAACCATTTCCACGCGTCCTACCTGGCTCTTTCACTCTCAAAATTTTATTGACATCCCCTTTATTAAATCCCTTCATCCATTTATAAACTTCGATCAAGTCTCCTCGCACCCTCTTTCTTTAGAGAGTGTAGATTTAACTGCTTTAGCCTGTCTTCATAAGGCAAGTTCCTCACCCCTGAATCATCTTCGTCATCCTCTCTGTACAGATTCTAACATCTTGATATCCATTCTATAATAGGGGACCAGAACTGAACTGCATAATCGAGATGAGGTCGAACTAGTGCTAAGTAAAGTTTGAGGATGACTTCAGCGCTCCTTGCTCACGCTCCTTGAGATGAAACCTAGTACTCTGTTTGCCCGATTTTTAGCCTGAATGCAGAGCCCTAGGACGGAGGTCAGCGCTCACTAGGACTCTAAAGTCTCTCTCCCAGACCTGCTTAGAGGAGTGTCATTTAAGGAGTAATTGTGTAAAGGGTTTCCAAAATGCTACACTTCCCGACATTGAATTCCATCTGCCACTTCCTCGCCCAATCATATAGTCTGTCAAGCTCATCCTGGAGAACGGTAGCGTCGCTGTCTGATTGACTCTACTACCGATCTTGGTATCATCTGCGAACTTACTGACATCGCTTTGATTCCTGTGTCCAAGATAATAAAAGCAGAGGCAGCACCCTGTGGGACTCCTCGTAACACTGCCCATTCAGATTTCTTACCATTGATTTGCACTCTCTGCTTCCTACCACTACGCCCTGATCCTCAAACTTTCCCATCTACGCCGTGAGCCTGTAATTTTAGTAAATGAGGGACTTTGTCGAACGCTTTACTGAAATCTAGATATAATATGTCATAGTTTTCATCTCTGTCCACCGCCTCGATTACTTTAGTGTAGAAGGACAACAGGTTAGTAAGGCAAGACCTACCCTTTGTGAACCCATGTTGTGAGTCATGAATTAAATTATGCTTTTCTAGATGGTCCCGAATGCTCCTGGCTATAATCGACTCTAACATGCTTGTAACGGCGGGCGGGACTTGAAGTAGGGTCCTCCAGACACTGCGCCCTCATTGACCTCTCAGCCACTGCCTCCCCATATTAAAAGGAAAACACACACATCACTGTCGTCTTTTGCATGACACGCACAGACCGATTAAAATATGCAACACCCAAGAGAAGAAAAGGATTTCAGTATCAATAATTGAATAAATAAACTTAATACAGAAAAATCCGATGACGAACAGCGCCCCGACACGGTAAGGAAAAAAAATGATCAGAAAACTCCATTAAAATGCAGTTAACGAGAAACTAAAGCGAACGATGGCAACATAAAAAAATAAAAAAAGGAAAAAAATGACGAAAACATGAGAGAGAGAGAGAGAGAGAGAGAGAGAGAGAGAGAGAGAGAGAGAGAGAGAGAGAGAG
Source organism: Eriocheir sinensis (assembly GCF_024679095.1). Taxonomy (NCBI): domain Eukaryota; kingdom Metazoa; phylum Arthropoda; class Malacostraca; order Decapoda; family Varunidae; genus Eriocheir; species Eriocheir sinensis. The sequence continues at coordinate 23,796,317 of NC_066516.1, forward strand.
AGAGAGAGAGAGAGAGAGAGAGAGAGAGAGAGAGAGAGAGAGAGAGAGAGAGAAAAGACGAGAAGCACCAGGATCGAGAAGTAAAGATAATGAAATAAGAAAGAAAGAAAGGTAGGCGCAGGAATAAGACAGAACGATGATAAAATATAATAAGAGGAAGAAAAGAAAGAAAGAATGGATTGGACGGTGGCTAAAAGATATGAAAGGAAGATAATAAAGAAAGAATGGATAGGAGAGTGACTAAAAGATATGAAAGGAAGAAAATAAAGAAAGATTGGATCGGACGTTGACTATCAGATGACACAGAAAAAATAGGCAATAAAAATAGATACCCAAAGTCAGCACAAAAAGGAGAGAACGTTGGGAAAGGGGGAACAGGAGGAGGACGGTGATAAGCTCGGAAAGGGAGAAGAGGAGAAGGAAGAGGAGGAAGAGAGGGAGAAAGGTAAAGGAATTGAATGCCTCGCCTCACGTGTCGAAGAGGGAGGAGAGTGGTGAGAGGCGCTTCAACTCTTCTCCAAACTCTCTTCATTTTTCCTCTGCCTCTATTTTTTTTTTTTTTTTACTTCATCGCTCCCTCCCCATCACCTGACCTTGAAAACTCCAGTCACCGCCGCCACCACCACCACCACGACCACTAACTCAGCCACCACCCCGAACTTTCTCCTTCCTCTCCTTATCTTTCCTCCTCTCTCTCTCTCTCTCTCTCTCTCTCTCTCTCTCTCTCTCTCTCTCTCTTCTGAACGGCCTTAAAATCAACTACGTATTACCACCTTAAAAATTCGAATGTTCTCCTTCCTTTTCCTTCACCTTATACTTCTTCCTGTTTTCTTCTTAATTAACTTTCCTCTTCTTATTTTTCCTTCTCCTCCTTTCACTTCGCCTCTTTCTCTCTCTCTCTTTCCCTCTTCATCTACACGGTCTTAAAAAATATCAACTACTAACACCTTAACAGCTTCAAACTCTTCTTCTCCCTCGACTTCTTAACATTCGCTTCCAATGCAATTTTTCCTCTCCTCGTCTCCTTCCTCCACTTCCTCTCTTTCTCCCTCTTCATCTCCACGGCTTTAAAAATATCAGCTACTACTCCTCAACATCTTCTAACTCTTCTTCTCTCCTCCTTAGACTTCCTTCCTTTCGCTTCCTCTTCCATTTTCCTCTCCTCTTCTCCTGCCTCCACTTCGTTTCTCTCCCTCTTCACCTACACGGCCATAAAAATATCAACTTGACACATTCGAACTCTTTCTACTCCCTTGACTTCCTTCCCTTCGCTTCCTATTCCATTTTTCATCTCGTCTCTCGTTCATCTCTCGTAACTTAGTCGCTCCTTTCCCTTAGCGCGTGTATGACTTTGAACATGTCACCCACCATCCCCACCACCCTCATCTCTACAGCTTCCGCTAGGCAAGACTTTCCCGCGACGGTGACGGAGCGACAGTGTATCTATCATGTAAGTGGAGGATTATGTGCACATTTCACGCGCCGGAGATAAGTGGAAGTCAACAAAACCTGGAGCGATCGATGCCTCAGACGCGCGAAAGACGAGAAGTGAGAAGAGGAGGAGGAGGAGGAAAGAGGAACAGGAAGAAGAGAAGGGAGGGTTCGGTGGAAGAAGACCTCAGTTGACAAGTCACTCAGGCACGGGGTCCTTTGATGGCCGGGGCAGTGGAAGGCCGTGAAAGGAAAGGATTGATTTAGATTTTTCCCAGAACGCTTCATCCAATCCAGCTCCCAGCGTTAAGACAGGAGCTGCTTTCTGGAGAGGTATTGGGGGGAGATCCACTACGTCAACCACACTCACACCCGCTCATCCAACCCCTCCCTCCCTCTCTTCACCTAAGCCCCACACGCACACCCACTCTCACCCACCTACACACACTCACACTTGTTCATCCTATCCCCCTCCACGCACGCTCATTGTCACCCACCTACACACATACACTCGCGCAGCCCCGAGCCCACGAACCTCACCCACTCACCCATGATGCCAGTCAGCCACTCACCCATATACACATACCCCCCAATAAGCATCTTACTTACTCATCCACACTCATCAGGCAAGCACACCCCAGACTCACTCCAACATCCTCTAACGTCCACTTCCACACAGTAACTCGGACACATACTCAGTCACTCGCAAACTCACTCACTCACTCACTCACTCACACACACACACACACACACACACACACACACACACACACACACACACACACACAGGCAATAAAGGGCCACATTAATTATCTGCTGAAATAATCCCTGACAGGCCGCTGGTGCTTATGAGGGACAGGCGACTATTAAAACTGAGGGAGGGGGGGAATGGGGGCGGGGGAATGGAGGGGAGGGGGGACCGTTACTCTCACTATTACTCACCATCATCACCATCACCCTCCTCCTCCTACCCCAATTTGCTCACCATGATGACCCTCTCTCCCCTTCCATCGGTTTTCCCTTTTCACAATCAATATTTATGGGGGAGGGGAAAGAAGGGAGAGGAAGGAGAGGGGATGTCGTCCCTATCATCACTCCCCCTCTTCTTCTTCCTCCTCCTCCTCCTTTTCCCTTCTTCATCATAACGACTTTATCTTTCCTCCTCTGTCGCCATTCCCTCCCTTTTTTAACCTTTTACTTTCCCTCCTTCAAGTCGACCACCTCATCGTGATTCTCTCCGCGGCGCCGTCTTGTTTTTCCTCTCACGCGCCAGTCCACCACTCCGCCGTCGCCACATGACCAGCGGGAAGGGAAGGTTCATAAACGCAACGACAAAGCCTCACTCCTTTCGGCGCCTACACACACCCACACACACACACACACACACACACACACACACACACACTCACCCACACACACACACACAAACAAATATAGCTTCCCGCAAAGAAATATAGAGGTTTGGAACAGACTAAGTGAGGATGTAGTATCGGCGAAGTGAGCAAAACATTAAGGAAAAGTTGGACAAATACAGATACGGAGACGGAACCACACGAGCGTAAGCCCAGGCCCTGTAAAACTATAACTAGGTAAACACACACACACACACACACACACACACACACACACACACACACACACACACACACAGTTGATAAGGCTTTCGCAGAAGTTGAAGGGATTTCCATGTGGTGTTGTTTTGTGGTCCTAGTGATATAGTTTTACAAAGCTTCTGCCGCTATACTGTGTACGCGGAAAACACTCATGAGGGCCCGCAACTAATCTCCTTTGTGGTCTTTTGAAATCGCTGTTGTGAGAGCCGGAAGCGCCTGAAAATACGGATCAAAATAAGCCTTCCTGGATATGCATGAACTTTAAAAAAACAGAATTCTCCACTGATTCATCGCTACTGGCAGAGCAAAAAAATAAATAAATAAAAAAAGTAAATAAATAAATAAATAAATAAAATAAAATAAATAAATAAATACAAAAAAAAAAAGTTTGTGTTCTAGTCAAGGAAGAACAAACTCATTACGAAATTGATCGACCTCTATCACATGTTACGAACTCTCTAAACAAACCAATGAGAAGGTGCGGAAGAACTAATGAGGACAGAGTGCTTGTCAAAGGTGTGTTAATTAAAGCAGAACAGGCTAATCACCGACGAGCTTGATCGATTTCTATCACATGTTACGCACTTTTAAAACATAACGATTAGGAGTTGTGTACGAATTGGTCAGAACAGAGTAGCGAGAGAGATCGAGTTCCATGGAGAGATTGGAGTGAGGTAAGAAAAAGTGACACAAAAGCGACACATCAACTCAAGGACTGTTGCCAACGACTTTTTTTTTTTTACAGCAAAGGAGACAGCTCAAGGGCACACACACAAAAAGGAAACAATAATAAAAAAGCCCGCTACTTGCTACAAATAAGAAGTGTGGGCGAAACGGTCAGAAGAGTACCGAAAGATCGAGTTCCATGGTGAGATTGGAGTGAGGTTCAAAAAGTGTGACACAAAAGCGACGCATCAACTCAAGGACTGTTGCCGACGATTTAAACATAACAAGTAAGAGGTGTGGGCGAAGCGGTCATAAGAGTAGCGAAAGATCGAGTCCCGTGGGGAGAAAAGAGAGGTAGGCTAAAAGGAATGACAGGGACGCGAGACATCAACACAAGGACGGGTCGTGACGTACTAGGAGTGACACGAGCGACGTAACAAGGACGACGGGTCAGTGAAACAAAAACGCAGCAGAAAGAATCACGGCCGCACCTCGCCGCCCCGACAATGGTTATGATGCTTATCACTTGAATGTACAGCAGGGACTTAGGAGCTTTGAGGAACGAAATAGGAGGAGGAGGAGGAGGAGGAGGAGGAGAGGGAAATAAAGACATAAAAACGCACACACCTTGAGGATTCTCTTTTCCAGGTGAAAGGAACATGAACTTGACAGGATGAGAGAGAGAGAGAGAGAGAGAGAGAGAGAGAGAGAGAGAGAGAGAGAAAAGAAAAGAGACAGAGACAGCGGTTCCCTTCTCCATTTTCCTTTCTTCCTCAGGTGACAAGCGTGAGGGGAGGGAGGGTCAACATCAGGACGTGAGGGGAAGGGAGAGCAAAGGGAAGGGACACCGGGTCTAGTGAAGGAGGGATGCAAGTGAGGGGAGGAGAGTGAAAGGAGGGAAAACGTGAGGGGGATGGGTGGCAGTAGGGGGAAGGGGAGGAGGAGGGGGGGATGGGGAGAGAGGGGAACCTACCACCCACCGCCAGAATGTTCCCCGAGGCGTCCCACTTTTGAGCGTCTTGAATGTGGTTTCTTTCCCCCTCGCCGGCACACACGTGGGCTCGAGGTCATCTTTTAGTCGCCCTGAATTTTTGAAGAGATATGTGTGGGTAGGTTTTTTCACCCCCTCCCCCCTTTTTTTTATTCAGAAACTCGCGTGCTGACTGAGACCACCGAGTTATGCGAGAGTGAGAAGGGATAAGGAGAGGAAGAGGGATAGAGAGATAGAAAGGAAGAGGGAGAGTCGGGGTGGATGACGTGTCGAGAACGGTTTTAGATGACTTCAGAGATATTTATGTTTTCTACTTTACTAAGAGTACGCCCATTGTACCTTCAGGCTAAAAACAGAGTAGGCTTCATAAAAAAGCGCATGTCAGCAATGGGAATAAACATTGCTTCGAACAGAAAACAATATAGTGATACTCTCACTCCAAATGTATACCTTTGAACGAGCTGAAACCTGGTATAGAAGGCTTTGTTCTACCTCAGTACGTTGGTATAGTATTGCCAGCCCAGCAGCCGCCACCACCCCACCGGCCAGTTTCACATGGAAATACTATAGCTCGGGCGAATATTTTTACAGTAACGCCTATAGCGATTCCCTGGCGCCGTAAGTATAATTACAGACGTATGAAACACCGTTTAGAGGGTTTTGGTGTCTGCCCCAGCCCGTTGGTACCTCGGGCGAATATATTTTAAGGTAACGCTTGGATTCATAGGGTCTGTTTTCTTGGGCTGACTTTATATACTGGCAGAAGGATAAAAGATGGTGGGCGCATGAGGCCAAATGTGGTCTTGCTTAAACACTGAATATTCGGCGACTAGTTCATGTTTATGTCAATTATGGTCAAACAAACTAGTTTTTACCGCACTATACACTCAAGGGGCGGCGTCGTGCTGGGAGGCGGGGGACATGTAATTAATGTTTTTGATTTAAGGGAGAGGGAGGGGAGGGTCGCCGCGTATTAAAGACGTAAGTACATATTTACGAACACATACTTGTCCTCGAATTAATTAAACATCAAAGGGATTCACGGGAGACAAGAAATAAAAGATGTACAAGGCAAACACACACACCAACACGATCTCTCTCTCTCTCTCTCTCTCTCTCTCTCTCTCTCTCTCTCTCTCTCTGAGATGTCTTGCTTTAACAGAAAATTTTGACATAATTGCTATAACCGAAACATTTATCGACACCACAAATATTGATTTAAGTTCCGAATACAACATAGATGGCTACAGACTCTTCAACAAAGATCGTGTAAACCGTAGAGGCGGTGGCGTCGCCCTTTATGTCAAAAGCTATTTGCAACCCACCGACAAAACACCGGGAAACAGTAACGTTGAACATTTGTGCGTGCGAGTAAACATTGCAAAAGTCAATTTAAATATATCTGTCACCTACAGACCTCCCGGGCAATCACTCGATGACGACCTTGAAATGTACAGCGTCTTAAGGCAGTCACTTAATAACAACGACTCACTGATATTAGGAGACTTTAACCTCCCCCATATCGACTGGGCGACACTGTCAGGTACAGAAGGCGAGTCACATAGAATGATCGAATTTCTAGAAGAAAATTATCTAAGCCAAATGGTTTCTGAGCCAACTCGACAAAATAATATACTCGACCTTGTTATAACGACCCAAGATAACCTTGTCAGTAGTGTCACGGTAGGAGAACACCTCGGTTCTTGCGATCATAAATTAGTGCGCGTCGACATTAAAGCTCAATCATCAGTGACTGAAAATAAAGTAAAGGTGCCCAATTTCAAAAGAGCTAACTTCGTAGAAATCTGACAAAACTAACAGAAATACAACTATCAGATGACGGCAACGTAGAGGAAGCCTGGCTAAGCCTTAAAATCACTTACTCACTCAGCAGAACACATTCGTCCCCTTGTGCGAGAAGCGAATTAACACTAATAAAAGCCCACCGTGGTTTAATAGCGAAATTAAACAATCAGTCAATGAGAGAAAATTGTTTTACAGGTTAAAGAAAGAACAAAGCACGCCCGAGAACATTAGACTCTATAATGATGCCAGGCGACGAGTAAAAGACTAGTAGGTCAGGCAAAGCGTAGATATGAAGAAAATATTGCAGCCAACTGTAAAATAACCTGAAATCTTTCTTCAGTTACATAAACAACAGAAAGGCGATCAAAAGTGGTATTGGACCTTTAACAAACAGCGACGGTGCACTAGTGACTGACAGCCAACACATTGCAAACCTCTTAAACAATTACTTTTCCTCGGTGTTTAATACTAACAGTCTTCCTCTCGCTACCACCAACACCAGTACTATTGTAAATCTCGAGCATGCATTGCCTAATTTTGAAATAACAACCGATGAAGTCCTTAAAGCTCTCCATTCACTTAAAACAAATAAAAGTCCTGGACCTGACAAAGTATATCCAACTCTGCTGAAAGAAACGAAGAGCGAAATACTCTCCTCCCTCACAACCGTATTCAATATGTCCTTGCGACAAGGCATCGTCCCTTCAGATTGGAAAAAGGCTAACGTGACACCGATTTTCAAGAAAGGAGACAAAAAGTACCAGGTAATTACAGGCCCATTAGTCTAACTTCGGTTGTAGGTAAGCTACTTGAGGGCATAATTAGAGACAAAATTGTGAGTTACCTTGAAAGCCACTCATTGATTGGGGGCTCACAACATGGCTTCCGAAACAAAAGATCCTGCCTATCAAACCTATTAACCTTTTATAACGACCTCTTCACTGTTTATGACGTAACCAAATCACTGGACGTAGTCTATCTTGATTTCCAGAAAGCGTTTGATAAAGTCCCGCATCATAAATTACTTTACAAATTAAAGCAAATAGGTATTGACGGTCAAGTAAACCAATGGATCGCGAATTGGTTGAGCAACAGACAACAAAGAGTAGTGATTGACGGATTTAACTCAGAGTGGGCGCCTGTCACTAGTGGCGTCAGGGCTCGGTCCTTGGCCCAGTGCTCTTCATTATTTACATCAACGACGTGGATGTTGGACTCAATAACCGCATTAGTAAATTTGCAGACGACACAAAGATTGGTAACTCGGTTCTCACTGACGAAGACAGGCAAAGCCTCCAAGAGGATTTGCACAAAATTTCAGCTTGGTCGGATAGATGGGAGATGCCCTTTAACGTAGACAAGTGCCAGGTCCTTCAAGTTGGAACGAGGAATAAGAAGTTCGAATACGAAATGCGCGGCGTTAAACTCAAAAGCGTTCAATGCGTCAAAGACTTGGGGTCAAAATCGCGTCAAACCTCAAATTCTCACAGCAATGCATCGATGCAGCAAATAAAGCGAACAGAATGTTGGGCTTCATTAATAGAAACTTTGTATTCTAGAATAAAGATGTAATACTCCTGCTCTACAACAGTTTAGTCAGACCCCACTTGGAATATGCGGTACAGTTTTGGTCCCCCACCATGCAAAGGATATTGCTAAATTAGAAGGTGTTCAGCGTCGGGCAACGAAAATGATCCCTTCCTTGCGCAACAAATCCTACGAAGAAAGGCTTATCCTTAACATGTTCTCTTGAGAAACGTCGCCTCGAGCAAAATTGATCGAATGTTTTAAAATACTTAATGGTTTCACGAATGTAGACAGATCAACATTGTTTATGATCGATGACAGTCTGCGCACGAGGAACAATGGCGTAAAACTCAGATGTAGACAAGTAAATTCAGATTGCACCAAATTTTTCTTCACCAACGTTGTAGTGCGAGAATGGAATAAGCTTCCACCATCAGTGGTCCAGTGTAACACGATTGACTCCTTCAAAAATAAGCTCGACCGTCACTTCCTTCAACTTAATATCAACTAGAGTAGAAATGCAACGTTTTGGAGTCTTCTGATTAATGTAAAATCACTTAGGTTTAAGGACAGACCACCAAGTCTGGACCATGGGGTCTGTGTGGTCTGATTTTCTATGTAAATCTATGTAAATCCTCTCTCTCTCTCTCTCTCTCTCTCTCTCTCTCTCTCTCTCTCTCTCTCTCTCTCTCTCTCTCTCTCTCTCTCTCTCTCTCTCTCTCTCTCTCTCTCTCTAAAAATCTAACACACACACACACACACACACACACACACACACACACACACACACACACACACACATATTCACACTTCCTTAAACATGTAACCAACTTTAAAAAAAAAAAATATTCCTCCTAAAAACAAAACAAATGCACGAGACGCAAACAAGCACACAAAAAGTAAAAACAATACCCTTCTTAAAGCCTTTCACTTCATTCACTTTCTTTTCGCTTCACGACGAGAGAGAAAGTGGATCAGTAAAAGCGGAAAAAAAAGGAACAAGAGGGTGATTCGAGGAAACGAGAACAAAGAAGTGTCTGGGATGGAAGGAACTACAGTGCTGACGGTGGTGGTGGTGGTGGTGGTGGCGGTGGAAGGGGAGGGGGAGGGTTGGGGTAAGAGAGCAATTATTAAAGACACGACGTGGGGGAGGGAGGAACCAAGAAACGAGAACAGAGACAAGGAATGGGTTGCTGCGAGACGAACACTCCCACGCACTGACCTGACACCTGGAGTAAATTAAATTAGCAGAGACGCTCAACGCACTTCGCTATAAATAATTAAAAGAAAAAAAGAGAAAACCATCATAGACTAAGGCGAGGGATGAACTGGGATAATGTAAGCGAGCAAAATGATAAAAGGAAATGAAAGGAGGAGCTGGGAAACAAATCAAAGGAGTGTTAAGGTGAATTATATAAAACTTGATAAAACGTGTGTGTGTGTGTGTGTGTGTGTGTGTGTGTGTGTGTGTGTGTGTGTGTGTCCTGAAATTCACACACGAGCATGCATTAGTTGGCGCTCAAAAAATAATGAAAACGGAAACGCTCTTCGCTGTAATACCAACCACGATAAGAGAACGCAATACAAACAGCGCCGATGCCAGAAGCGTGTAGCGAAAAATAAGTATCTGCAAACAGCCTCTCAGACGGAAGCGCGAATTAATTGACAACGAAGGACATTAAACAAGCGGGCAACGCACTTCGCTGTGAACGATACAAACACGATAAAACCAGGTAATACAAACGAGGAGGCTGATGCAGGAAGCGTGTAAACTGAAACACACACAGACACACACACACACACACACACACACACACACATTCTCAGCCAGAAGCCACACAAAGAACAACAACACTGCTATCTGCTTTTTTACGACATGAAATCGGAAATCCAATACTGCAAAATGAGCTCGGGCCTGAATCCTTAATGTGCAGCGCCGCCTTGTTCCGTCACGGGCCGAGGTGGACGGAGAGAGGGCGCACGAGAGAAGGGAAGGGCGGCCTGATCTCATTCCTCCTGCCTGACCTGACGCTGGCTGGCCCCACACATGAGACTGCCAGCGAAATAGTTACAAGGAAATGAAGGCAGATTACAAGTGAACGAAATAGTTACAAGGAAATGAAGTCAGATTTTTTTTTTTTTACAGAGGGGCAAAAAAAAACTTATTTGAAACTAGAATGGAGCTAAGGGCGGGGGCTCGTGGTCAGAGGAGAGGTCACTGAACTCAGGGAATATTGAATTACGAAGAAAAATAAGAAGATTAAGAGGGGGAAGAAGAAACATCAAAGAAGACGAAGGAAAAAACTCTCGGCGAGCAAAGTAATACTGTAAGCAGATGAAGGTATTACATTTACTTGTTTAAACAGGGGGCAAAAATTCAAGGTGCCAGAAGCCGATTAGAGACCAAGCAAGACGTAAAACAAAATGAGAAGAACGGAGCAACGAAAAATAGGGCGAGGAAGGAGAACTGGATGCGATGTCGATGAGCAAAAGATAAAAAGGACACGAATTTGGAACTTGGGTAAACAACGCCATAGACAAACGCTGAGCACAGACCACGTAACTAAGTAAACAACAAAGAGGAGTGAGAAGCAACAAAGGACAAAGCGAAGGGAAAACAGGGATGATGTTAGAGAGGAAAATAATAAAAGGAAACGAAGACAGAGCTGAAAACAAAATCAAAGGCGCAGAGGCTGAGCAGATACCACGGAAAGAAGAAGAAGAGAAAAAGAAGAGAGGGAAGCAACAAAGGATACAGAAAGGCAAGAACTGAGATGATGGAGGCGAGGAAAATAATAAAAAAAGGGAAAATAGAGACAGAGCTGGAAAACAAATCAAAGGGACAGAAGCAGAACAGATACCACGAAAAGAAGAAATAGAAAACAAACAAAGAGGAGAGAAGAGGAACAAAGAATGGTCGAAGGGAGGACTGCGATGATGGAGGAGAGCAAAACAATGAGAGAAAATGAAGATATACCTGGAAAACAAATCAAAGAGGGGAGAAGCTGAACAGAGACCACATGGAGAAGGAAATAGAACAAACAAAGAGGAAAGAGAAAGCATAAAAAAAGGAGAAATGAGATGATGGAGGCGTGCAAAACAATAAAAGGAAATGAAGATATAGCGGGAAAACAAATCATAGAGAAGCTGAACAGAAACCACATAAAAAAATATATATAAACAGAGAAGCCACAAAGGATACAGAGAATCGAGAACTGAGATGGTGTAGGGAAGCAAAATAACAAAAGGAAATGAAGGCAAAGCTGGAAAACAAATCAAAGAGAAGCTGAACAGATACCACATAAAAAAAATATATAAAAACAGAGAAGCCACAAAGGATACAGAGAGGCGTGAAAACTGTGCCGTGGGCGAGGTATAGCATTAACACGAAGCCTTTAATGTGCACAAAAGATTCAGTACGCCAACACACCGAGCCTCAGGAATCAACAAGCAATAACTGTTTACACGCAACACAAGGGGAGGTAAATTTTCGTATTGCTCGGCGAATGAACGCAAACTGGGGGAACCGTAAAACTTAGATTAGGTCGGGATTGTATTCACGTTGTTCTCTCTCTCTCTCTCTCTCTCTCTCTCTCTCTCTCTCTCTCTCTCTCTCTCTCTCTCTCTCTCTCTCTCTCTCTCTCTCTCTCTCTCATGATATATTTTTCTTTTGGAAGTCCGTTTCAATTCTTTCTTTCCTCCTCGCCAACCCACGCAGGACTCCTCCCCCCTCTCTCCCTCCTTCCCCCTTTCTCCTCCACCTTATCTGTTCCCTCCTCCTCCTCCTCCTCCTCCTCTTCACTCCCGCAAGGCAAGCTGGTTATTAATATTTTTCTTTTGTTTCAGTTTCAATCCAGTTTTTTCTTCGCCTACCCACGTCAAACTGTTCGCCGCGACTCCCTTCGTCCCTTCCTTCTCTGCTTTCATTTCCTCCACCTCCCCAGTCCCCCCTATACTTCTTTCTCCCCCCCCCCCCACTTCCAAGGCAACGAGGTCAGAATTCGTGGGTTGTTGTAACACTCTAGCGCTGCGGCTGATATTGTTGTTGTTGTTGTTGTTGATCGTTTCGTGTTCGGTTTGCCAGAATATTTCCACTTAACTCCTTCCCCGCCTGCCTCCTAGTTCTCTCTCTCTCTCTCTCTCTCTCTCTCTCTCTCTCTCTCTCTCTCTCTCTCTCTCTCTCTCTCTCTCTCTCTCTCTCTCTCTGTGTGTGTGTGTGTGTGTGTGTGTGTGTGTGTGTGTGTGTGTGTGTGTGTATGCACGAAGAAGGAGGAGGAGGAGGAGGAGGAGGTAAAAAAAAAGAAAGAAAAAAAAAGAGAGAGAGAGAGAAGATGAAAATGAAGAACAAGGAGCACGAGCAGCAGAAGATGGAGGAGGAAGAAGCTGGAGAATGGAAGATGAAAGCAAGGAGAGTGAACGAAGGCAAATATAGCGATGGCCGAAGGGACAGAGCGGAGGGAGAGTGAGCGAGCGAGAGAGTGGCGGCGCGAGACCCAGAGGCAAGGAGGCACAGTAAGGCACAGCGAGTGGCCGAGACTAAACACTTTACCCTCGACAAACACACACACACACACACACACACACACACACACACACACACACACACACATATACACACACACACACATCCACGTACCATTGCATTAACTTTTTTCTTTCTTTCCTTCCTTTCTTTCTCTTTCTCTAATTCTCTCTCTCTCTCTCTCTCTCTCTCTCTCTCTCTCTCTCTCTCTCTCTCTCTCTCTCTCTCTCTCTCTCGCAAAAAATAAATAATCAGTTGCTCTTTTCCACGTCCAGCCTCGCTCGCCCTGACCCACCTGCCGGAAGCCCTTCGTATGCATAGTGAATTATTAACTCCATGCCGGCAAACTCTTCAGCCCCTACGCGTCTGTACACCGCTATGCACTGCCCTCCCCTTGTTGCTGCTGCTGCTGTTGATGATGGTGATGTTCCTGCCTCTGTTCCAAGCAATTGATGGGTTTTAACGCTCGATCTCTCACTGTTTGTTTGTGTGTTTCTTTTCTTCTTCTTTCCAATTCTCTGTTTTCTTTTTCTGTGTGTGTGTGTGTGTGTGTGTGTGTGTGTGTGTGTGTGTGTGTGTGTGTGTGTGTGTGTGTGTGTGTGTGTGTGTGTGTGTGTGTTTATGCGCGCTGGAGGAGGAGGAGGAATTGCAAGACGTCGAAGATAAGAAGTTTAAAAGGAGAGGAGGAGGAGGAGGAGGAGGAGGAGGAGGAGGAGGAAAATGAAGAATAGGAGGCGCAAAACGAGAAAGAGAACGAAAATGTGAACGAGGAAGGAGTAAAAGTGGAAGCAGGGGATAAGATGAGGAAGAAGAGAAAGAGGAGAAGGAAGAGGCGATAAGGAACGGTTTTCATTACCACATAACCTCCCATTGTTGAAGGGCACCAAACGGCCCGGCCCAGCCCTGCGTCGCCTTGTCTGAGGGAGGGTGTGGATGGGAGGATGGGGTGCAGGAGGGGTTGAGGTGGAGGATGGAGGGGGGCGAGGTGGAGGAGGAGGGGATGAGGTGGAGGAGGAGGGGATGAGGTGGAGGAGGAGGGAATGAGGTGGAGGAGGAGGGAATGAGGTGGAGGAGGAGGGGATTGGGAGGGTGTAGGGCGCGTCTCGACAACCAGCAGCGCCCTTAAATTACTAGTGATTGGGTTCCACTACCACACACCCTTCTTAAGATTGCCGACAAAATGTTTACCATAACCAATACAAATATACTAGCGAATAAACAAATAAACAGATAAATGGATAATTGAATACATAAATAAATCGATGTGACTGACGACTAGACGAATCATTATAAAAACAAAGATAAACTAGCTAAATGACTGACCGACTGACTTCATAACTAGCTTACTAATCATCTAACTAACCACTGACTGGCTGATTGACTAACTAACTGACTGACTAATGGATAAAAAAATGAACTGCCTGCCTGCCTGCCTAGCTGACTGACTGACCCACTAACGACCCAACTAATAAAATAAATGTATGAGTAATTAGGCAAACACCCGCTTACTCCCAGCGCTGCGCCGGCTCCGCTTAATGATGCAGGCGGGCGGCGCGTGGCATCAAGGACTGTTGAGAGTGAATGGTATAGTTGACAGACAAGGGCGCGGCTGTACTCACCCTGGGTGTTGGTGCTGTCCTCGGCATCGTAGAAGGCCTCTTCCGCGTCTGAGTCCAGGCTGCTCAGACTGATGCTGGGGGAAAAACAAACCCAATTAAACCATTGTTATATTAAATATAAATATATAATAAATACAATATGAAGATTGCAATAAAACGCATTAGTATGGTTTCCCACAGTCCATTATTAAGTCAAGAACAAATCCTGCCAAGATGACGTGGCCAGAGCCTCCTTCACAGGTCCGCGAGTCCGTTCTGTTCTCTCCACAGGCAACACAAACCAACACACACAACAACAACCTGGCGGCGACTATGGACACGACGGTCCCTGCCAACAACATCCCCTCCAGTCCCGACCCCAAGGAACACCCGCTGCAGCAGGCGACGACCCGAGTAACACGTCTTGCTGCGATGCTTTTCTCCTTGCCATCGATCACAAGTTTGCCGAGGCAGCCGGAGGGAGGGTGGCTGACGCCTCTGCAGCTGTGTCAGTTCTCAGCAAGTTGTGGGATTTAGCCAAGCATGGTATAGCAACACGATGCATGGTATAGCAACACGATGCATGGTATAGCAACACGATGCATGGTATAACAACACGATTCCAAGAACACAACAAAGCTCTATTGTTTTACTGCTTCCGGATTTTTCCCTCATACCTTCACTTCGCACTTTATCCAAAACAGGAACTTTAATTTTTCCAATATCCACCAATGGGACCTATAAAATTACAATGAAGTATTTTCTTTCTTCCTTTCTTTAGCAAGTAACTTTCCTTGTGCTTCCAACAGCTTCGTTTAATTTCTATGGGAGGTCTGGTTCTCTGAGTCATTCAGCACTGCCTGCTTCCAACCCTCGCCGTCTTCCACGTCTCCACTCCCTTCCATCTTAGTCTCCATTCTCTTCCACCTTGATAATCAATCTATGTTTCTTATCTTGCATCTTGTCCACATATAAAGGATTAATTTACTCAGTCTGTTATATTTATTGTTATCTCCTAGACTTTTAATTACATATACTGGCTTCAAATGGCATCCTTAGGTATTCCAAGTGTAGGATGTCGGCGCCTGCAAGGGACGCCGCTCAGTGGGTCCTGAGCCTCACCGGCCACACACTGGTGCCGAAGGTTTAGCCGTGCCCGAAGGCGATGGCAATGAAGACGGCGACGGCGAGTGTGACGCCAACCACGGGAAAACTGACGGTGATTGGATGACTCAATCTGAATTAGTTGGGACGGAATTGGTGGATTGGAAACACAGGCGAGTAAATGAAGGATCCCAAAACTAATGACGAGGATCAAATGAATTAATTATACAGCCGAGGAGGCACCAGCAACTAATTTTGAGACGACAAAAAGCGAACGAGTCACATAATACATAACGAAACAGCAGAGGAGTCTACAGGAGACCAGCAAACATACGTTAGTCAGCAGCACTCAGCACTGCATTAACCACACTCACGCATCGAGGCTTCAGTCCTTCAAACACCACGTCTTTATGGCTATTATTGGCAATCACAGCACCGGGCGGATTCCTTTATGAATGGTGTACTTTGTGTGGCTGTCTTCCCCGACGATGAGTAGGTCTGGGCACTTACTCCAGTCAACCTTCCCATGCCATACACTGGTGGTGACCCGCCTCACTGACCCTGCTAAAGAGCTAATATCAGACCAATGCTGCGTAAAGACTGTCCAACTTTTCATATTTTTTTCTATTTAGTTATTTGAATCTATTTTTAGTTTCCTGTTTACCGACTTCAATGTAACCCTGGGAAGGAGTAACACAGAACGAGCGAAGCCGTGGGATACAGAGAGGGGCTGCGGGGCGTGAAGTGAAGACTTTTTCCGAGCAGGGAGGGGAAGATGGTGCAAAGAGGGCCACGGCGGGTCCTCCAGCTCAGGCCAGAATTCCAAAGTTATTTACGGATCAGGCGTTCTCAAAGCCCAAAGGGAGAGTCAGGAGAGCTTTTGGGATTCCGTTAACGCCAGAAAAAAGTGGCCAAGTCCTGAGCGGGTGGCAGGAAGGGGAGGCAAGGCAAGACTCGGTGATGCCTCCGGCGTGCTCCTTTAAGGCTCTTCACGAGTGTCACTGAAAGCCTCCGTCAGTGCCCGCGTCCTGCCGGGAATCCTCACACGATGGACGGCCGACCTCGCTAAGTCCAACCAACCACCGGAACACTTGGTCGAGTGTGTTGTGGCGAGACAGCACTCTTAACAGCCACACCTGATGACAGGCAGCAACTCCCTCACAGCCAACCGGTGTTCAGTGGAACAGTATTGCCACCGGTAAACTACAATTCCACTAACTCGAAGCAACACCAGAGAAACTGAACCAACACACGACCATAAAGATCTGCATGCTGAGCTGAGGCAACCTGAAAACCCGTTATGAGATCACTCCACGCACTCTGTCCGGTAACGACGCCACCGGAGGAGGAGCAAAGCAGTGACACAACACATGCACAACACACACATTTATGGAAGTATTATGGAACACCGAGAAGAGAAAATTTACCTTAACAGCCAGCAGCATTTTCGCGCCTCCAACACTCAGGGCAACATTCTGTACTACACATGAGCTACTGGCTAGACAGACACAAAAATATGCTGACTCGGGTCATCTTATTGGTTGTGACAGTCAAGGCTTAGTGAGTCAGCTGGTCTTGCTACTCAAAAACTCTGAGGAGAAGACCACGTCCGTGGCCGGCGACATGCACGGGGACCAACACATCGAGAGGACGTTATGGACTACTCGGGGCGGTGAGTCAGTGAAGGAGAAGAGGAGGCGAGGGGAAACCAAGAGTGGGCCTCGAGGTAAGTGGAGGAGAGGGGGGTGTTGTAGGGGGGGAGGGAGAGGGAGGAGGGTTTGAGGAAGAGAGGAGAGGAAGAGGAGGGGGCCCTACACCAAAAACAAGGCACACTGCCGGGTCACCACCGTCTGTTGACAGGATCACAGTTACGTTCACATCTGATGACTCACGTCCATAACCTTATGACGCAGCTCAGGCGACAGGTAAATACGTCACCCCTGAGGTCAAAGTTTTGGAGAGTTTGCATCATCGTTCAAAAGACAATTGTTTGTGGCGGGCGGGTGTAGGGGGGGCGGGGTGTGGGTGGGGCGGCCACCCACACGCATGCAGCCTCAAAAAGCTAACTATGTGGTGCAGCGGATACTGTGTCGGGGTGTGTGGGAGGAAGCCAGAGGGCCAGAGCGGGGCGGGTGATGTGATGGGGGCTACCACACCAAGCTGCCACTACTACGAGGAGGGGGAGGGGGGGAGGGGTTGGCCATGAAGTAGTGCGCGTTTGTCGAGACGGCTGGCAGGAAACAGCTCCTGGCTGATGCAGGGGAAGGGTGGGAGGCTAGCTGGGGCACGGTGAGGGGGGACCATGGACTGAGGGTTTGGGGAAGAAGGACAAGGGAGGGGGAGGAGGAGGAGGAAGAGGAGGAGGAGGGTTGGGGTTGCGCTTGGTGATCATCACCTGCTGATGGCGGTGTGAGTTCTAGCTGTTGACGGTTGAGATTGCTGAGGTGGTTTAAACCATGGCCGTGGAGGAAGTGGTGGCTTGGATCGTAGTGGTAGCATTGGCTTAAATGAAGTGGTGAGTGGGAGTGTGGGTGCTGTACGCGGCGGCTGGGGGGGGAGCCAGGGCGGGGAGCCGGGGAGGTAAGACGTGAGGTGGGTGTGGTGGGCGGGGGGCAGGCGTAACGGGGGAGGGAGGGGCTTGCGCACCGCTGGCCTGACGAAAGGCAGGTGTGTGGGAGACCGTGATGAGATGTACGGCAGGGGAGGGTGAGGGAAGGGGATGGGGTAGGGCGGGGAGATGGGCGGGGAGGGCTCGTCTATCGGGGAGGGGAGGGGAGGGTGGTGCATCATGAGGCGGGACGGGGAGGAGGAGCGGCGGGGCAGGCTCAGGGGGGGAGGGCGGAAGTATGGGCACCGTGAGAGAGGTGTGGGTGAGATGGGAGGTGACAGATCGTGTTGTGGAGAGGGTGGTGAGTGGTGTAAGATAAGTGGTGGTGAGGGTAGTGGTGATGTTGGTGGTGATGGTGATTCATCTTGTGGTGATAGTGGCGGCAGCGTCGCCTGGAAGTGTTGCTGAAGTTCCTGGAAAAGTCTGGTGGTGGTGATACAAACGGTGTTAGTTCACTACACTCGCTGCGTCATGTCGGTCACCACACAACAGCCCTCACAGACACACTCCTCGTCCAGTCAGTGACACACAATGACCTACGCTTAACGACTTCTGGTGCTTGATTTAAATAACATGAAGGCTAATCATAGACATACTTAAAAGACTAGAATGTTATCACTGTAAACACATCCATTACAGCAGCTTCTCATCCACGATATAGCAAAGGAGGACAGCACGGGACGGGAAGGGCCAAGGAGAGGGAGAGGAGAGGCGCCCGGCCAGGCTCATAAAACACCGAACACCAAACCAAGTAAAGAGAAGGAAAAAAATGGTAAGAGAAGTCGAGGCTCACTGTGAAGAAGAAACAGTAAAATACCAGACAACGGAGAGGGAAAGGCTCAACACACCACCCAGCCAAGGAGAAGAGAGAAAAAAAAAGTTGAATGAGGGTCGAAGATTACTGTGATCAGTAAAGGAGTTAAACACAAGACCAATAATGACCAAAAGATACAAAGAATATAACAATACCGAGAGGCTTGAGGAATGGCAAGAGTATGACAAAATGAAGCA
The DNA here is from genome assembly GCF_024679095.1 of Eriocheir sinensis. Lineage (NCBI taxonomy): Eukaryota > Metazoa > Arthropoda > Malacostraca > Decapoda > Varunidae > Eriocheir > Eriocheir sinensis. The sequence continues at coordinate 23,815,194 of NC_066516.1, forward strand.
AAAATAACAAGCATAAGATTTAAAGATTCACGTGGAAGACTGGCAACAAAAGGGCGAGGAAAACATGTTGAGAGGCGTTTAGCAGAGATTTGAGTGTGTAAACGTCATAACAAGATAGATAGATAGATAGATAGATAGATAGATAGAGCGAGAGAGAGAGAGAGAGAGAGAGAGAGAGAGAGAGAGAGAGAGAGAGAGAGAGAGAGAGAGAGAGAGAGAGAGAGAGAGAGAGAGAGAGAGAGAGAGAGAGAGAGAGAGAGAGAGAGAGAGAGAGAGAGAAAATACGGCTTTCGTTTCCTTTAAAGATGTTACGTCACTGTCTATCATCCTGTCCGTTCTGTCAGTCTATCATTTTGGTCAAGCAGTTAAAAGAATCTCCGCCACTCACGAAATTAAAACAAGAGCCCTTTGAAGCCGTGGCAAAAAGCACATGTTTATTCTCCCTTAGCATGCAGGGGTGACGATGCTCCCCGCCCGACCCAGGCAGTTCGCAGATCCATCACGTCGAAGCCCTACATCGCGGGAACCAAGCTGATGGTGTCCACTAAGGTGCCCACGTCAAGCGTAATGAACTCAATACAATGAAGATACAAAGGCACTGAAAGCCGTGTATGTTGCGCGAGACGGGCAACTTAAGGCAGGAAGGAAGGATCATGTCACGTGTAAATTCGAGCTCCTGGTGTTAATTGGAACCAAGGGCAAACCTGCACTCAGAGGATGGATAGCCTTTCAGGGCCCTCCAGCACGTTCATTGTGTTAACACGTATTGATGTGCGCCATTACTAGATAAACCGAAGCCAATAAGAGGAGACGACGGCACGGCATTGAACCGCCAGACTGAGTTACGGCGGAGTGCAGCAGCCGACACTGAACGATTGTCCCTCCAGACGCTTCGCTCGGGATAACTTCATCAGCAGAAGTTGAAGGACCGCTATTAGCACCCCTTGACTGGCATCCCGCCAAAAACATTCCTCAAACATTTCTCTCTCGTCTGCTCTGTTCAATACCGACTCCGCTGGACTGATTGGCAGACAAGTTTACAGAGGTCTTTTGTTTTCCTGCATTTTGGGTTGGGCTCCGTCACTCAACACTAGGAACGATGTGCTCATCCCGCGCCGACGGGGAGCCATCCGCTAAATTTATCCATACGTGAAAAAACTATGACCTGCCTAAAAACAATGACCTGCCTAACAACTATGACCTGCCTGAGACTGCTTCCTTTGGATAGCATGTCACCACAGTGGGAGGGTAGAACGTGCTCACGAGGTGGAAGCAAAGAAAGCCTAAATATTTATCATTCTAGAAGTCAACTGATAATGAATTAATGAAAGAATAAATGAATAAATGAATAATTATATATGTGCGCGCGCCAGCCCGCATGTAAATCTCATTTATTGCAGACATATATAATGAAAGAGTGGAAAAATAAGCAGAAGGCAGAAGGTAATGCTCTACAACACCTTAAATCTCAAACACAAACTAAACTTTTCCGTCGCCAGAAAGTGTACGAGTTCTGGAGTGTAAATTATCAAAGTTGGGCGAGGACTGCGGCCACTGCACTCACGGGCCGCGGCGGGAAGAGAGCGGCGCCGCGACCCACAGCTGGACAACGGCGGATATAACAAAGGGGTTTTCATTCAATCTAAAACAACAATAATGATAAAAATAATGGTAATGATAGTAGTAGTAGTAGTAATAGTATAAGTAGTAGTAGTAACAAAAGTAGTAGCAGTAGTAGTAAGGCGAAAAGATATTGAGAAAAATCACCAGCCACATCCAACCTCAAAGAGATGACAAAATAAAATAAAATACAACTTACAAAGGTGTCTCGGTAATACTTCGTGAAAAATTATATGTGAGGAAAGCAACACAACCAATATGCGCTCACACACACACACACACACACACGCAGGATACAACTAATAACGTCGGCTCTCACACGCTCATCAAAGGAGAAACAAAAATGACTGCCTAGCGTAAGTGACCTGTTGCTAGATTATCGTTAACTTGATGGAATTACTTTATTGAGCGTAGGAAGTTCTAATAATTACACCGACAGCCGCGACTCTCTATAACGACTTTTTCTTGGTATGTGAATTGTCGAACAACTCAGAGCTTGATGACCCCTTGACGCTGATACAGACGAAGACGATAAACTTTTGCTGCCTGTGTGAGTGGCACTGGGTATTTCTTGGTCTCTCTCTCTCTCTCTCTCTCTCTCTCTCTCTCTCTCTCTCTCTCTCTCTCTCTCTCTCTCTCTCTCTCTCTCTCTCTCTCTCTCTCTCTCTCTCTCTCTCTCTCTCTCTCTCTCTCTCTCTCTCTCTCTCTTTCCGCACATAATCAGTCACGACACGTCTGCACCTAAGCATTCCCCTGTCCCAACATCACACAATACAACGTGGCGTGGTCTGTCAGATGCGGGATCCATTTCGGTAGCTCGGCGAGGACCAGCCCAGACAAGCCTCGGAGGCCCATGTCCAGCCTTGTGCAAGCCGGTGCAGGGAATGGCCTGGTGGAGCGGAGCGTGACGAGGCGGTGACGGCGCTAGACAGATCACGACTGAGCAATCACAAGCAAAAATAAATAGCGATAATATTATTACTTGTTTCCTTGCGTCTTATAAAAAAAACTGTGCAGGTCGAATATATATGAAAAGTGATCATACAGAGATTATCTATATCAGTGACTTTCCTTTACTGATATCATCAAAACATAAACAGTTCCTTTCGATGTAGCTGACAAGGCTAGGAAACATCTTCAACGTTTGTGCAGCACCGAACGTGAACGTGAATATGGGTCGGGTCGAGCGGGGTGAGGTCAGGCGGCCGATGGAAGTGGCTTATGTGTGGCGAGATGTGGGTGGGATGGAGCGGAGCATAACCCGGCACGCTCCCCTCCCCTCCCCTCACCTCCAGCCGCAATATGGCAATGAATTACGCTCTACGGGACAGCCTCGCTTCCTTTCAACTACCAACACCATGGCCTAAACCTTTTTGTGCTGATACTCTCGACGCGCGCCCGTGCACACACACACACACACACACACACACACACACACACACACACACTGTGGATTCATTAAATTTGACATTTATTATTGTAAATTGCAATTTCCCTCGCTTTAAAGTTTTAATGTCATATTTTTTTATATTTAATTGTAAAACAATAATATAATTATTTTTACTGTTATTGTTGTTGTTGTCTTTGCTTTTGTTGTCGTTGTTGTTGCTGCTGCTGCTATTATGTTCGTTACTGTTATTATTATCATTACTATTGCATATTATTATTATTACTATTATTATCATCATTATCATCATTACTATTATCACTTTCATTAATAATGATTACTTATCCCACCACCATCATCATCATTCTCTTCATTACTGCCTCCACTGTTACCAATCTTCAGTCGCGATGCCCCATGTTCGTTGGGTCGCTGTGAGGCTCCGTCCTCGGGTAACACTTAAAGAGGGCAATTGGAATCAATGGGCAAAGTTTAATGGTTTTGGAAACACATAAACCGTGTATTTTCAGGCAAATTTTCTCAACGAGAAAGAATACATTCCCAACAAGAATGTAAGCTTGCTCATACATTACGAAACTCACCAAACTCTGCACTTTCTTGCGACATTTGGTAGTAGAACAAAGGCAGCCATTCGGCACAATCACAGGCTCGGGTTCTGATCGCAGCAGAAAACTAGACGGATGTTATATTCATATGTCAAACAGGCCTTGGGGATATGTTGAAGTGACAAGCCTCCAAATTTGCGGTGGGTGTGTGAAATAACACCGAGGCCTCACGGTGCTGTGGTGGGTCAGCTACCGCCAACCACAGCACCGCCGTGTGGTGACTCACGGCTCCATGCGGCCCGCCAGGCGCTGCATCCATCATGATAAAACTCAAATGCTTATAAAAGTTTGCTAAGATAACAGCTACCTCCGGGATTTCCATGAAGCACCAAGCACTCCAGGCAATGTCGTGCCGTGCTGCACAAAGGAGCTTACGTCTGTATGTTGACCAACTCATATTAATTTAGCCGTCTGGATTTGTTTCGCGCCTTGTCCAATTATCACACAATTATCGGTCTGAATTTTCGTTATTTTAATGAGTCTGACATTTGATTAGTCTTTCACTTCGTCAGCAGTTTGAAAATCTTGCATCTAATCATAACTAATGGATAAACTTATCAGTTATTAGGCCGAGCGGCCTAAGACTACCCACATGCTGTCCTGAAGAAGACCCATCAGCCCGGACTCTTGAAGAAACCGTCCAAGTGAATGAAAAATGAGTTCCGGGGGGCAGCATGAGCCAAGCATAGCTGGCGCCACTATAAAAATAATTACCTGCTCCATAACGGGCTTGGGCCGACCACCAGGCCCCTGAAGAAAGCCTACCGGCGCTATAAGCAGCGATGTAAAAAAAGAAAGGTAAATTTATGACTCGTTGGCCTTCTATAGACCATAAACGTGAATGCACTTCCCCAACTCACTGGTCAGAGCCGGCCAGCGAGCAACAAGTGTCTGTCTGGGTTTCTGCCCTGAGAGTGAAGTTTCGCTGTAAAACGCAATCGCTAAATTAATTTCCTGACTGGCAGCCGCGTGCGTCCGACATACTGCATGACGGCTGGGACGCTCTGCTGAGTTTCTGTCCAAGCTCCCATGTTAAAATTAAATATATAAACAAATCAAAAAATAAAACAGAAGAATAATTGCACGAGACCAGGTTTTGCTTCCTCCTCACATTGCGTGGCGCAGCTTTTTGGTGCTTCAGCGATGAGCACAAGCTTCTTCGGAAGCGAGTGAGACTGCAGGGTGGCGAGGCTTGTAGGGGCTTCGTGCCTCAAGGGGTCAGTGGCACCTGAGTCTGCTTGAATAATTACCATAAAGTGATTTGTCAAGCATTTCACGCTTTCTAGCAATGCCAAAAAGTGACAGCGACATGTATTTGAAACTCTCGCATTCTAGTAATAATAAATGTGTGGCTGAAACTCTCGTATTTATCTTCTCTCGTTTGGGGAGAGATAAACCCCCGTCATATTTCACGCCTTAACTTCACATTTTCCCACTCTCCGCCGCAATATTAAAGCCAGACTCAACTAAGATGTATCACTTCTGATGTTTATCTTACATGTCTGCCTGAGGACGAGGACATTCACACTCCCTCACGCTTCTCATGATCAGTCACGCCTCTCCGCTGGACACCATCCTCCACAAACACGTATCCTATATTCTAATATCCGACAATACACTTCCACTTCACAAAATACATCCCAATAAATTCTAATAAAGACTCCCAATTGTTTTTCACCAGGTACGTGGAATGGTATCCCCATGAACCCGCTCATCACTTCTCCCATGGGGGGAGGGGGAGGGGGTTCGAGTGGTTCCATGCGTGCCTATCTACGCAGTGACTGGAAATGGCAAATCGCAGGCAGCTCATCAAGTATAATTTCTTTGTTCGGTGAGGCACCTGCGTTTCCTTCCGTGCTAAAGTGCTACATGATTTTGTAATTATTATGATGAAAACTTGGCCTCTGTGGACGGCAATTACACGCAGCACAGTAATAATTATGACACTCCTGGGACGACTCAGAATAAAACGTTTGCTTTACAGTCTGTGATTTTCCTGCCTGAGTCTCGCGAAAAGTATGACAAATTGTCTCCACTTACAAAGTTGATGAAACTTGCGTCTGTTTCTTGACGTTCCATCATTTAACACTTTTTTCCTCTGATCTTTCTTCGTCAAACTAGATGACTGTTTGTATTCAACCGTTGGTACAGAGGGTTGGTCACTTAGGCCACTTAGGTCAATTTTTGACTCTCAGGTTCTCAGTCTATAAAGAGCATCAGCTATACGAAGAGTGAACGGTCCACAGTGGATGGAATTCACAGTCCGTTTCTTTATAAATCATCTTTTAACGACCCTCAAATTCGTCGCTTGACAAGGCTGGCTGGACGGCACGCGGGCTTTGTGGCTCCTCGGGGACCATGTCATCTTTTCTCGCACGTAATGAGCCCTGCCCCTCCCCTCCCCTCCCCTTTCCTGCCGCAGCTGGGGACCGGACACTTTTATATCCATCATTCATATTCGTGTGAGCCGCCATGAAGAAAGTGTTGGTGTGGCGTGCTTTCTCATTAAACCGCGTACATTCACACAACCCAGCACAATACTTCCACGCTGAGTACCACTTTCTCTTCGCACTACTTGCATACACTGACTCATCCAAGCTTCCTCTTATCTATACATACACATTTACGCTCTATAATATGTATACATAAACTAATTCACGCCAACTCCCTTAGCAATAAATATAAACATTAACTCTCACTTCCTCTTCAAACCATACCCTGGCGAGACGTAAGGATTCGTCATGAGTCACCGCAGCACGACTCCCATAGCTCTGGGCTCCTTCTCCGCTGCATGAGTGAGTGGCAGTTATTGCCGCAATGCTCCATTAAACGAATTTAGATAACGTATGCGTGGTGTATAAATCTAGAAGGCTGCAATCTGTATCAGTAACAGTGTCTGCTTCATGCACGACTGAATGTTGCACGGGAAAAGACTGCGTGCTTTTGCAATGACCTGAAGGACCCGAAGACCCCTCCAGAAATATATTAATGAAGATTCGGGCAGAAAGGATACTAGGAACTTCTTCATTAGTAGTGTGAAATATAATACTTCTCTCAACGTTCACCTTTCGTATGATCAAAATAAGGTAAGTGCTGAGAGAGAGGAAACTAAAAACTAAGAGCCTCTCAAAGTTGGTCGGCGAGAAGAATTCTTTCCGCATACAATTTCAATGCGACATCCATCCGTTCATTTTCAGTACAATCAAAATCAGACAAGGATTGAGAGGGAGGAAATAAAATAAAACAAAGACCCTCTCGAAGTAGGTCGGGGAGAATACTTCTTTCCACATTCACTTTCAATACGATAATCATCCATAACATTTTCAGCCCCGGCAGGCATCGCTGAAGGCATGGAAGGGCATTCCGTGGTTTTCAATGTCACCCAAAGCGCCATGCCTCTGCCGCCTATGCACGAGTTGTTCCCCCGGCGGCAAGTTGAATTAATCATCCTTCCGTTTTCCCTCCCCCTCCCTCGAGAACTAAACTGAATTCGAATATAAAAACAAAAACAAAACAAAAAATGCAAGGAAAAAGACATACCAAATACCCGGCGAAGTCAAAGAGACGAGAGTGAAAAATGGAATGAAGGGTAGCAGAGACAGAGGAAAGAGAAAAAGGAAGAGAGTCAGAAGAGAGGACGGTGTAGGGGAGCAGGATGGTGAGGAAGGAATGGTGGCGAGCGCAGTGAGTGCGTGGCGAGGAATGCTGAGAGGCGAGGGGAAAGAGCGTGAAGTGAAACGTGGCAAGTGAGATCCGTAGACTGCTTCAAGCCTTTCGTATCAGAATATTCCGGGTTTGGTCTTTCCTTTAATCCTTCCTCCTAGCCACCCTCTCCAAATCCAGACAATATTATGCAAGATATGAATAGAGAGACGGATAGGTAGATAGATAGATTGGTAGGTAGGTAGAGAGGGATTTAATAACATCTCGATCTGCTCGTACTGCTTGTCTTTTATATATATCTTCCTCGCCGTCCAGCGCAATAAGCCATCACTCCCACACCCATTACCGCGCTGCCTCATCTGTGCACGTTTAAATGGCTCGGTAAGTGCGTGCTTGTTCCCTTCACTTTATGAGGGGTCGGTCGTCATCGCTCCGTGTGCCCGCTGGTAATGGCTCACCTGATTTTTTATCGTACGTGTCATTACCTTTTAGTGGCGCCTGGTCGTCTGTCTGTCTGGGTTTATGTAAGTCTGCAGTTATGAATGTCTTTTTACGTGTCTGTTAGTCTGTGATGCCGTAGTATATAGTTCGTCTTATATGCGTATCTGTCTGTCTGTATGTGTTTCTAAGTCTGCAACCATATATGTCTGTCTATTGGTTTGTTTATCTGTTGTTGTCTGTTGTTGTACTTGTCGGTTTAGTTGTAAGTCTTGTCTGCTTGTCTGTCTGCGTTTGTGTACGTCTGTGTGTATGTGTTCACCTATCAGTCTGTTTGTGTCTGTTATTCTACGTACCTGTTTACCTGTTTGTCTGTCTTCTTGTCTAACTTGCGCACGTCTGCACTTATTTCTTCTTTGTCTGTCACTCAATTAGCATATATTAGTCTCATTGCTCAAAGGTAAGAAAGAAGCACCTGCATACTTTCCTCGCTTTGTCTCCACCTCATTAAAAGAGAGAAAGAAAAATGGCAAAAATATAGAGACAAAAATAAAAGTCAAACGAGAGAGAGAGAGAGAGAGAGAGAGAGAGAGAGAGAGAGAGAGAGAGAGAGAGAGAGAGAGAGAGAGAGAGAGAGAGAGAGAGAGAGAGAGAGATTTAATAACACATGGGCAATACTACCTCACGAAATCAAATGAAACTCTGCCGGACGTTCATCTATCAGTGTTTCCAACCAGGCTTGAGATACACTGACACACACACACACACACACACACGCACAACACCTAACCACACCTACAACACATACTGAACACCTGATAAAATTCGTCACCCCTTTACCCAACCTCTCATCACACCCTCACACCCACGTAAACACACACTCAACCAAACCCGCAGCAACACACACCTACCACACCTACAGCATCTCGCCTACACCACACACCTATTACACAACTAACAATTAAAAGAGATAGAGCAAAGGAAAAATCATAACTGTCTGAGCCTGGCGGAGGGAGGGTGGGAGGGAGAAACGGTGGGTAGTGTGGTAGGTCGCAGGATGGGAGAAAGACAGGGAGGGAGGGAAAAGGAAAGATGAGAGGTGACTGGTAGAAACAGGGAGATGAAAGGGGGGGAGGAGAGGGGAAGGCGTAAAAGGAGTGGCTGAGTGACGTTGGGAAGAAATGAGAGAAACACGAGGACGAAGAAGTAAAAAAAAAAAAAACAGGACGAAAAGTGAAGATGAATGTGTAACAGACTGATCCTTGGACGAAAACAAACAAATGAACAGACTATTTATATACTGAGGAGGAAGGAGAAACAAAACGAGTTGGAGACAGTTTAAAGAGAAATAAAAGAGTAAAACGAAAAGTCCATTCACTAACAAAGACCCGAGGGAGAAGAGAGAGAAGAGCAGAGAGTGCACCAAGGAAATCTATACGAAGGAACGCAATCACAGTGACGAAGGAGCTAAAATGATGGTTAAATAATAATGATAATAAAAAAAAAATAACGATAGAAGAAAATCAGAGGGACAGGTTGAGTTAAATGGACACAATGAACGGCAACAGGAAGACGAGGTGCAACAGGTACGAAGGAGGAAGGAAGACAGGTGAGAAGATTACCAGGTGGAAAGGGAGGGTGGGGGGAGGAGGAGGCCCGTCTCTTCGCTCGACAAACACACACACACACACACACATACACGTGAAGAACAAGAAAAAAAAAACAATATCCAAGTGTAACAGAGTACGAAAACAAAGAAAAGAAAAATAAGACCTCTCCACCAGACAGACAGACATACGGGAAGGTGGAGGAAGGGGTGGAGGGGGCGGGTAGAAGGGAACCAAAATAATGTAGATGTGCCTTATCTTATCTTCCCCCTAAACACAAATAGAGAGGATAGTCAGCATCAGGGTAAGGGGGGGGGAGGAGAGGAAAGGTCGAGGAATTGGGAAAGGACAATAACAAGACAAAAAAGGGGGAAGCGGAAAGGAAAGGGAAATAGAGAGAATGTGGAGAAATAATATACGTAGCGAGAAACTAAATGGTTGGGTTGGGTCGAACTGACGTGGTCGAAGGAGGTAAAACTGACATAAGATTGTGATTAATCAGCAAAGAAAAGAAAGGGAAGAAAGACATTGAGAAAGAAAGAAAAAAAAGCAGGGTCAAGGAGTGTGTGACGAGCTGGAGAATGAGAAAATGGAGGAAGAGAAGGAGGAGAGGAGGAGGAGGAGGAGGAGGAGGAGAGTGGATGACAAACTTGCAAACTGTGGGGCGACGAACAGAAAATGAGAGAGAGAGAGAGAGAGAGAGAGAGAGAGAGAGAGAGAGAGAGAGAGAGAGAGAGAGAGAGAGAGAGAAAAATACATAGACAGACAGACAGAAACAGAGACAGTAGGAGTAGCGGTGGGACGGCTGAGGGACTGACGCGAGACGGGACCAAGAGCGGAGGGCCGAACACTCACCTTCTGTGTCTGTTGGCTCGCTTCTTCTCCTCGTCGGACAGGCCGGACCAGGAGCGGCGGCGGTGGCAGTCGCTGGTGCTCCCTACACGACTCTTCCGCGCGTCCAGGAACTCCTCGGAACCTGTCGGGGAACATCAGGGAACATAAGCACTCACCCCTCGGAACAGTTACCCAAATCCACGGTCATGCACGCCTCTCCACTATCTGCAGGGAATTGTAACGCACTCACAACACTATTCTTCTCTGTAACAGCGTCGAAATTCAATCTTCAGAATATCAGGGAGGATGAGGACCGCCTCCCCCCCTCCCATACGAACAGTTAGTCATATCCACGGTGTCATTTCCAGGGTAATGTCACGCAGTCAAGCCTATCCCCGTCTGTTAGTCTCGAATTTTACTCTTCAAAACATCAGGGAACAGGAGCAACCCACCCTACGGAAGGTAGCCAAATCTACGGTCCATGCAGGCCTTTATTCTTTTCACGCTAATGTTACACACTGACAAACCCCGTTCCTGTCTGCATTAGCCTCGAAATTCGCTCTTCAGAACACCAGGGCACATAAGAACACACCCCGCGGAAGTTCGCCAAGTCTACGGCCATGCACGTCTCCATTTTTATCAGGGTAATGAACGCACTCACTAGCCCATTCCTGTCTGTATAAGCCTCAAATTCACTTCTCAGGGGCCAGAATTTAGTGTCCCGCGCCTGCATGCCACACCAAACAGACCGTCAAGCTGGCATCTCCCTTATCCAGCATCTCGCTATTCGCTTCCTCGCTAACCTGCACTCGCCTACTACACAAGATAATAACAATAACAAATTTAACAAGAACAAGAAGAACAAGAAAAAAATTATATGTCTACTTCCTCTTCCTCTTTATTATTTCCTTCTCCTCCTATTCCTTCTTTCACTTCCTTCTGTTTCCTTCCTCCTTCCATTTTACACTAATTCCTGTTCTTCCTCTAATCTAATCGTTTTTCTTTTTTTCCTCTTTTTCACACCTACTTTCTTCCATTGCCATTTCTCATCCATGCTCTTTCATTTTCCTTCTCCATTCATTCCTCCTTCTCCTCTCCCTGCTCCTTTTCCTCCTTCTAATCCTCCTCTTAACCTCCCTACACTAGTTCTCTTTGTGCGGGAGTATCATGATGTGAGAGTCTGTTACCCCCCCCCGTTCTATCTCCTCTGGCAGGTGAAATGAAAACAATGGTGAGGACAAAAGGGCCTTAGTATAGCGCCGAGGGAAAAAAAAATAGTGTGATGCGACTCTCCTCCCTCCTTCCTCTTCCGCCTTCCTTCCCTTTTCAACGCTCAAGTCCTCGGCAGTACGATGTTGCACGCTCGACGAAACGTTCTCGGAGCGGCACAAGATTCTACTACAATTCCCGCTGAGCCTCTTGTTGACAGTGTATGGTTGGGAGTATTTGCCCGGGCCCGTTTCCAAGCCTGAGGATCGATCCGAAATCCTGCTTCCACTCAGCAATATCCCCCCTCCCCCGCTCCCTCCTTCCTTCATCTCTCTCTCTCTCTCTCTCTCTCTCTCTCTCTCTCTCTCTCTCTCTCTCTCTCTCTCTCTCTCTCTCTCTCTCTCTCTCTCTCTCTCTCTCTCTCTCAGCACGTTCAATAGGCCAACCCTTCACGAATAAGCTACAGCCGTTTGCTCGTAGTTTGTGTGTGTGTGTGTGTGTACCTATGACATAAAAACCGCTACAAAATAAACCAAATCTCGTGAAAACCAGAGAAAGAGTAAAATCGCATGCCCCGTAAAATCATCACCATCACCATCATCACCATCACCTTCGACCATTGCAAACGAGAGAGATCAATCGTTCATCTCTGTACATGTTGGTGGTTACTGAATGGATGACCTTATGAGGGACTGTTGAAGAGGCTTATATGTAGAGGGCGGTTAAATTCCAGGCAGAGGGAATAGAAAGGGTAGCTGAATGGAGGCTTGCTCAAGGGGGGGGCGTCAGGGGTTGCGGCGTTGAGTGAGTATGCTAGTATGCTCCCCGTTAGTTAGATAGAGGTGCGTACAAAAGTAGGTAAGTGCTGCCATCTACGCTACATTGCATCAACTTTGGAGGTCCCCCGTTCCTGTGTGACGCTTGGGCCGTTCATCCTATCAGAACAGCGGAATGAAAGCTTGTCATCAGAATAATAATAGTAGGGGAAGGGGGGAGGAGGAGGAGGAGGAGGAGGAGGAGGAGGAGGAGGAGGAGGAGGAGGAGGAGGAGGAGGAGGGAAAAGGAGAAGGGAGGAGGAGGAGGAAGGAGAGGATGGAAGGGAGGAGGGGGTTAGGATGGAAGGGAGGAAGGGGGGTAGAATTGAAGGGAGGAAGGGGGGTAGGATGGAAGGGAGGAGGGGGGTAGGATGGAAGGGAGAATGGGGGGTAGGATGGAAGGGGGAGGGGGTAGGATGGAAGGGAGAAGGGAGGGTAGAATCGAAGGGAGGATGGGGTAGGATGGAAGGGAGGAGGTGGGTAGGATGGGAAGGAGGAGGGAGGAGGGGGGAAGGGCAGGTTATAGGGGGGGTAGGAGGGAGGAAGGTGGCGAGGTCAAATCAGTCTATTACCCGATTCTGTGCCTTCTTTTCTCTCTATGCATAAATATCGTGATGTGAATTACGCTTTCGTTCCTTCATTCTTTATTCCGCTGCGTCATATTAATCATACAACGGTTAAATGTGAATGCCGAGCCAATACGATTAAATTGACTCGCTTTTTTTGTTCTTTTTTTTTTTCATAGAATTCAGGTCAGTCGCTGAGCTCTCTACAAAGGGATCATAAATTATTTTAATGACTGCACGCAAAAAAAAAAAAAGCTGTGTGTGTGTGTGTGTGTGTGTGTGTGTGTGTGTGTGAGAGAGAGAGAGAGAGAGAGAGAGAGAGAGAGGTACTCTTTGTATTTCATTAAGGCTCGGAGGCCCTACTTGCTCCCTTTCCTTCGTGAGGGTCCCCAAACAGTGCCCGCGGATGACTGCCTCGCTACCGGGAACACTATTTCTCTCTCTCTCTCTCTCTCTCTCTCTCATCCCCCTATCTTATCATTATCATCTCTATCACATCATTCATTCTTTTTTCTTCCTCGTATTATCTTTCCGACCATTCAATCCTCACTCATACTCTTCATCCTCTCCTTTGAACGCGCCCGCTACCACCACCACTACCATCACCACCACCTCCATCACCATCACAATCACCATTTTCTCATCTCACCCTCTTCGCCATCATCAACCTTCTTCTACTACTGCAATCAATACCACTGTCGTTTCCTTTCAATTTTTAAACTCTGTCATTACTACCACTACCACCATCATCATCTCTATCATCATCCCAATCACCGTTTTCTCATCTTATCCTCAATACCGTTACCGCTTAATTCCATCATCTCACCGCCTTCAATTCCACATATATATTCTCTCTTTCTCTCATCTGATTATTAACTCCACCGCTACGCTTCAACATTTTCGCCCTCTCTCCCTTCTCTCACCACCACGCCTCTACCTTATCATCTTATCTTATCACCTCTCTCTCTCTCTCTCTCTCTCTCTCTCTCATCTGATCACTACCTCTACTATCAAACTTCAATCCTTTCGCCCTCCCTTCTCTCACCACAACCGTTACCTCCATCACTATCCTGTACCTTACCTGCTCTCATACCTACCCCTGTCACCTTCACCGCCAAATCTCAACTTATTCGCTCTCTCTCCCTCCTTCTCTCACCACCATACATCCCCCTTACCTGCCCTCCTTCCTACCCCGTCACCTCAACCCTTTCGCCCTCTCTCCCTCCTCCTCACCACCACACCTCTCCCTTACCTGTCCACCCTCCTACCTCGTCAACTTCACCAGTAAAGCTCAACCCTTTCGCTCTCTCCCCCCTCTCACCACCACCCTCACTACCACTCTGCCTTACCCGCCCTACCTCTCTCCTACTCCCGTCACCTCCCCGCCCCCACGCCGTCCCCCGTGACATATGACTTGCGAAGAAAAGGAGAAAGAAAATGTTCGCGCGTCGTAAATCAAACATGGAAGCAATAAAGATGTTAATCCCAGCCAGCGGTCGTCTTGCACCATCACCCTTACCACGTCAACATCACCACCACCATAACAATAACAACAACATCGTCACCCTAGCCTCCCTCCCTCCCTCCCTCCCTCCCTTCCTCCCTTCTCAGTTCTTGGCAAAACATGAAAAAAATAAACACATCGCACTCATGAATTTAAGTTTCCCCTTCAATCAAAGAATATGTGTTTTGATTTCCTTTTTTACATGGCTGGAATTCTCTCTCTCTCTCTCTCTCTCTCTCTCTCTCTCTCTCTCTCTCTCTCTCTCTCTCTCTCTCTCTCTCTCTCTCTCTCTCTCTCTCTCTCTCTCTCTCTCTCTCTCTCTCTCTCTCTGATTCTTTTTTTCTCTTTGTTCGCTCCATGGACAACACGTAATGGTAAAAATAAAAAATACTACATAGCGAAAAGATAATGAAAAGAAATAATAGTAAAAATTATGACAAAAAAAAGATAATGGAGAGATAATAATGGCAAAAATGATGATGGGAAAAAATGAAAGGAGATAAAAGCTAACGGTAAAAAAATGTATGAAAAGATAATTGGTAAAAATGGTTATACTAAAAAGTGGAAAGGACGAAAGATCACGGTCAGAGATAAAAAGAAGATAGATAACGGCAGAAAAGATAATGTTTAAAAGTCCTCACTCGTAAAAAGATAATGCACCTCGCCTCCGCCTTCCTGTCCCCCGCTATCTTTTTGTCTGTCTGTCTGTCTGTTTGTTTGTTGGTCTGCACGCGCGTGTTTTCCTCGTCCCAAATTTAATGAATGGCTAACTTCTTTTGGACTAAGGGAGACTTTTATGAAAACAAATGACCCGCGGAGGAGGAAGAGGAGGGAGGAGGAGGAGGAGGAGGAGGAGGAAATCGAGGAGGAAAGAGAAAATGGAAATCCTGAATCAGTAAAAAAACGAACGAAAGCAAACACACACACACACACACACACACACACACACACACACAACCCACCCACCCCCGACTCACAAACACATAAACAACCCCCCCCACCAACACATTCACCTCCCACACACTAACCCTTTACCTAAGCACACAAAACCTTTCACTCTTTCACGGCCTATTTCGCCTCCCTGCCAAAACACCTGCTCTTCCGCCGCCTCCACTCTTCCTCAGGTAAAGAACAAAGAGCACCACCGCCTCCACACACTCGCTCGCACCTGGACACACTCACCCGTTCTTCGCCACTCGTGATCCCGCCCGCCCTTTTACCTCTCTCTTTCCAGGGATCAACGCGCCTATTATTCACGGTATCAAGGGCAGTCTTCCCCTCCCTTACGGCCTCCACTTTCCCGCCCCACCGCCGCCATCATCATCACCCTCTTTATCGCCGTCCTCCGCGCGTCGTAAAGATGGGAGATAAAAGAAAATGAGAACAAAACCGCGGGATATGTCTCGGTTGGTCACTTAAGTCTGGGCATTTTGTTAAGTCTTTCTCCATGATTTTTTTTGGAGGGGGTAGAGTGAATAGAGAATTTTGACTGTTGGTTATTTCTCCCTTTTCTTGTTGCTCTCCGCGGTTGTAAAAAAAGGAAGGGGGGATAAAATACGTGAAAAAAGGTCTCAGATAGGTACTTAATCGACATGTTTTAAGTCCTTTATTTTTTTTGAGTGTATATTAATTAACAGGAAAATGTAACACGGGCGTATCTCATTTTTCCATTTTTTTTCTTGTTGTCTCCGAAGTTGTAAAAAAAAAGGGGATAAAAAACGCGAAAAAAGGTCTCGGATAGGTACAGAATCGACATGTTTTTAGTCCTGTAATTTTTTTGAGTGTATATTAATAGGAAAATGTAACACGGGCGTATCAATTTTTTTCTCTTTTCTCGTTGTCTCCGCGGTTGTAAAAAAAATGGGAAGCAGAAAACATTAAAAAAATATTCTCACATTGGTACGTTATCGATAATTTTCACCTAATAATTTTTTTTGTAAATATTAACAAAAATATAACACAAGCATATCTTATTTTTACTTTTTTCTTGTCGTTCTCCTGGGTCGTCAAACAAATGAAAACACAAATCATGAAAAAATGTTCTAAAATGGTACTTGATCGATACACGTTTCGCCCTCCATTGATTTTTTTATGAGTGTATATTAATAGGACATTTTTAACACAAGGGAATCTCTCTCTCAATCATCCTTCCCACGCGTGATGACAGGACTGTTTGGCTGTTGCAGTCTCCTAAATCCTCGTGTCAAAGCAACAAAATAAAATAAAAAAACAATCTCTCTCTCTCTCTCTCTCTCTCTCTCTCTCTCTCTCTCTCTCTCTCTCTCTCTCTCTCTCTCTCACACACACACACACACAGCTTATGATGACGCCTCCGTTCCACCCCATTATTTTTTTTTGTATTTGTTTCTTAGGGACAACAGGAGAAACTTTTTAATGAATGATTTACGAGAGAGAGAGAGAGAGAGAGAGAGAGAGAGAGAGAGAGAGAGAGAGAGAGAGAGAGACACACAGACAGACACACGGAGGAAGACGGAAGATCAGGGGATGTACGAAGATTTACGTCGAACGGTCGTAACGCGGTAATGGCCAAGGTCTTCATGAGCCTTAAAGCAGACACGGCTCGGCTGAACGACGGACGTGCGAGGACGTGCTGGTATCTAGGCATCGGCGTTCGGAGGTAGGGCCCCGCCTCTCCTCTTTTTTTTTCCTGTCCTACCTTGCCCCTTCCTTCCTTCCGTCTGGCCTGCTAAGGTTCACCCTCCCTTCCTTAACCTGCATTACCTTACCTACTCGGCGAGACTCTTTTTGGTGGTTGAACAATAAGCGAGTAGGAAGGCAAGGAGACAATTTTGCGTGGTCTTCAAATTGGGTAAGCATTCAGTATACACTCAGACATTCAGAGGTATTCGCTGAGACTATTCGGTGAGTGAAAAAGACAAAAACAAAAACAAAAACAAGCGAGTGGGAAGGCAAGGAGACAATTTTATATTTACTTTTCTTGTTAAATGTGTGGTCTTTAAATTGGGTAAGCATTCGATATACACTCAGAAGTTCAGAGGTATTCGCTGAGACTATTCGGTGAGTGAAAAAAGCAAAAAACAAGCGTGTGAAAACGTGGAGACAAATTTACGTAGATTCTCTCATTAAACGTGTGAGCTTTAAATCGGATAAACACTCAGTATGTCCATGACGCACCAGCAACAAAGCAATTAGCGGGTGAAATAAAAACGACATCACAAATAAGACTTTTCTCATCATCTGTAGCTTGAATGGATATGGCGCACGGCGAGGGAGGTCCAGGATCCGTTTTCATTGACGCTTTTGACTTTTGCAACAATTATTTCCCGTGGTCACAAAGGAGATTAGTCGGACCCTATGAGTCTTTTCACGTTCATGGTGCAGATGCATTGTTGAACTATCACTAGACCTCTCTTTGTGGCCACTCCTCTGTACTCTATTCAGGAGCAGTAAGTAACGAGCTTTTTTTTCATTATTGTTTTCTTTTGTTTCACGCCCTTGAACTGTCTCCTTTTCTGTAAAATAAAAAAATAAAAATCATAAAACTACCTTTGAAAATACCCACACCCTCTATCAAAGCCTTACCAAATGTGTGTGTCTAAACCCTGAAATGCTTGAAAATACGGGCCCAGAGCAAATGCACAGAGACTTGGCATTTATTTGATTAGGTATGCAGTTACCCTTGAGAGACATGGATACCTTTAACTTATATTCTTGTCCTTACCCACTCGACATGACCTGACGTAGAGTGAAATAGAAGAGTCGTGAAAGCGAGGTTTAGAGCGTTGCGAGTCGCCGTCCGTCACAGCCACGGTCGGAGGGTCGAGGCCATTCCCGACAGCGAGTTCCATTACTTCAGGCGACGGGTAAATGGAGGGATTACTGGGCCGCCCTGCCTGACGCCTACCCCAACCCTCCTCCTCCTCCTCCTCCTCTATTCCATACCCTATAAACCTCCTAACTGCAACCCTTCCCTCCCCTCCTTCCTCACCTCTCCTCATCTAACCTCATGCAAGTAACGATGATTTGGGTGCGTGTTACTGTGTGTTTGTTTGTTAATGTGTGTGTGTGTGTGTGTGTGTGTGAGAGAGAGAGAGAGAGAGAGAGAGAGAGAGAGAGAGAGAGAGAGAGAGAGAGAGAGAGAGAGAGAGAGAGAGAGAGAGAGAGAGAGAGAGAGAGAGAGAGAGAGAGAGAGAGAGAGAGAGAGAGAGAGAGAGAGAGAGAGAGCGCAAAAAAGCCTTTCACAGTGTCGGGTCTAATATTTACGACTTGCCAATAGCACCGACGGGGTGATTCGGGAGGCAGAGAGTCCTTGCTCCTTCTAGCTGGGGGGACGGGGGGGACGGGAGGGGAGGGAGAAAAAGAAGGGAAGGGGGAGAAAGGGAGGAGGGGGGCGCCGGGACAGCACATGCCTATTACACTCCGTTCACAATAACCCCGACAATAAGCCCCTCCCCCTTATTCCTTTGGCTGCATATCATTGACCGATTCAGAAGCAAGCCACGCCCCTCCTCAACTCAAGAATACATGTGATTGGTGGATGCTGAGAAAGGTTACGTGTCTTTGTTAGTTGTTGGTTTGCGGTGGGCGGGGCTTGTTTGCGCAGTTAAATTGAAAAGTGAGACGCATTTTGCCTCGTCCTGTTCCGACCCCTTCCTTTGCTCTGACCAGGGAACGGGAGATGGGAGGCAAACAAACCTTACTAGAAATGCAACAAGTGTGTATCCCATCTCTGTCTTGCCTGCCCCTTCTCCCATTTCGTTCCCATCCCTGCCCTGTTTCTTCCCCCTTCTCATCACTGCCATATCTCTTCGCTTCTCTTCCCCATTTCCTATCTTTGCTATGTCTCTTCACTCTTTTCCCATCAATGCTCTGTCTCTTCCCCCTTTTCCATCCCTGTCCCGCCTCTTCCACCTTTTCCATCCTCGCCAAATATCTTTTTTTTTTCTTTTCTCATCCCTGTCACGTCTCTTATCCCTTTCTCATCCCTGGTATGTCTCTTTTCCTTTTTCCATTCCTACCCTGTCTCCTTCCTTTCCATTCCCTGCCATGTTTTCCCATTTCCCAGCCTTGCTATGTCTCTCTTTCTTTCCCATCCCTGTCATGTCTCTCTCGGACCCATCACAGGTAAGTCTCTCTCTCTTTTCCACCCTTGCCAGGTCCTCTCCCTTCCCATCCTCTCATGCCATGTCGTCACCCTTCCCATTACCTCCCCATTTCAACCATCGTCATGTCTCCTCCACGTTTTCTTCCATTTTAAGCGTCACAAAAATAAATGGACTGAAAAAAATAATGGTTTCCTTTTTCTGAATGAGTTAAAAGTATGATTAAACTTAATTTTTAGATGGAAACTTATGAATACGATCAACCATTATAAAGAAAAGCAATGAGACGGATTGAAAAAACTTAGTATATCTATTTTTGTGAACTGAAGGGAAATACAACATAAAATGAAATACTTAATTCTAAAAAGAAATCACTAATAAATCACAGTAATCAAAATATATAAAACATATCATTCAATAAACCTGAAATATTCATGCGTAAATATTCATGGAATTCAGAAAGGAAATGAGATTACGTTCACCAGGACTCAATATATGATACAAATTATAGTAGTAGCAGTAGTAGTAGTAGTAGTAGTATAAAAGTAGTAGTTGTAGTAATAGTAGCAACAGTTTTAGTACTGATAATAATGACGCTACTACTACTACTACTACTACTACTACTACTACTACTACTGCTACTTCTATAATAATAATAATAATAATAATAATAATAATAATAATAATAATAATAATAATAATAATAATAATAATAATAATAATAATACATGCATTAACAAAAAAAAAAAGAAGTTATAACTAAATGAAACAACAAAGAAATAAAAAATAATCCGTGAGCAGCCAACCACACACACAATGCCACTCAGTCCACGTCACGCCTCTCCTCCTTCCTCCTCGGCTCCCCTTCACGCCCCCAGCAGCAGGTTGTTCCTTAAGCCTCTGGTCGGGGGGAAGGGAAGAGCAGAAGGGTGGCGGTGATGTGTCAGAGAAGCCATTCCATTCCCACCGTCCACTTTTTCTTCCTTCCATCTTTTTCATCCTCGATCCTTTTTCTTCTTGCCGTCAATCTTTCTTTTCTTCCTTCCATCCTCCTTTCCTCTCGATCCTCCACGTCATCGGAATCTAGGATCTTCATTTTTTTCCTTTTATTTTTTAGCGCCTATCTCCTTTTCCTTTCTCTCTCTTTCCTACAACTTTTTTTCAACATTTTTCCTGCGTCCGGTACGTGTGTGTGTGTGTGTGTGTGTGTGTGTGTGTGTGTGTGCGTGTGTGTGTGTGCGCGCATCGCCTCTTTCGCTTGTTTTCATCTTCACCTTCCTCATCAAATCCGCCTCGACAAAAAAAAAAAAAAAAAAAAAAAAAACAGTCGGAAAGAACAAATGAAAGAAAAAAGGAAAAGAAAAAGGTGATTAAGGAAGCGCATTGGTCCGTTGTCTTCCTCCTTCCGCCTTGAACGCGTCATCTCGTCTCGTCTGATAAAAGGAAATGGTCATGAGATTTTTTTTTTTTTTTTTTGCTCCTTACATCTTCCTTTCAGTTACGTTCCTTTCAGTATTTTCTATCTTTCTTCCGTCTTTCAATAACCTTTGCCTCCTCCTCTTCCTCGCTTTGCCTTCTCCTCCTCCTCCTCCTCTTCTCCATCTTTCATGTTTTTCCTCTTCCTTTTCTTCTTTTTCCTCCTCCTCCTCCTCTTCTTCTCCATTTTTCATGTTTTTCTTTTTCCTTTTCTTCTTTTTCCTCCTCTTCCTTATCATCTTCCTCTTTTGACTCCTCCACCTTATCCTCTTTTTCTTAGTCTTCCTCCTTCCCTTATTTCTTCCAATTTTTTTCCTTCTAATATTTTCTTGTTTTTCCTTCTTCCCCTCCTGCTCATCTTCCTCTTCTTAATCCTCCTCTTTTCCCAACTTTCCATTTTTTCCTCTTCCTCTTTTTCTTCATTTTTTTCTATTACTCTCTAATTTTTCTCGTTTTCCACCTCCTCTTCCTCTTTCTCCTCCTCCTCCTTCTCCTCCTCCTTTCACTTTCGCGGACAAAATAAAAAAAATCTTCCGAGGAAAACAAAGGTAATTTTTGTTGTCGCTATCTGTCGGGCGTCGCGCTTCGCTGTGAATTCCTGGGAGTTCGTTAAGTGTATTCCGCGTTGGAGCGTGTGCCGTCCCTGGGCCAGACTCAGCTGAATATTAACGTGAGTGCATGCGGAGAGGAGGAAGGGAAGAAGGGAAGGAACAGACGAACGGGAAGACGGATGGATGCAAGGATTAGAGAGAAGAGAAATGAGAGGGAAAGGACTGGTGGGTTAATATTTAAAGGAAGGTAAGGGAGAGAAAAGGAATTGAATAGCAAGGGAAGAAGGAAAGAAGGAAGAAAGGAAGAAACTACAAGGAAATGAGGACGGATCAAAGGTTGTCACGGATATGTTGCAAAAGAGAAGAGAAATGAGAGGGAAAGGACTGGTGGGTTAATATTTAAAGAGTTGTTAAGGGAGAGAAAAGGAATTAAATATCAAGGGAAGAAGAAAAGAAGGAAGAAAGAAAGAAACTACGACAAGGAAATAAGGAAAGATCAAAGGTTGTCACGGATATATTGCAAAAGAGAAGAGACTGGTGGGTTAATATTTAAAGGGTAGGTAAGGGAGAGAAAAGGAATTGAATAGCAAGGGAAGAAGAAAAGAAGGAAGAAAGGAAGAAACAACGACAAGGAAATAATCAAAGGTTGTCACGGATATGTTGCAAAACGTAAAAAATCGAGACGTTCCTGCGTGAAAAAGTGTTATGCATTTATTCTAAAGTGTCTGGGTGGGGCTCAACTTGGACATGTGCTGGACAACCGTAGCAAAACTTGGCGTATCTGTAGGCGTGTGTTTGTCTGTTTGGAGGGTTGAGGGTTGTGGTGAATTGCGCGAAGAAAATGGAGACTAAACTACGAGGCAGGAGCACAATACCGAATATATACACGCAATATCTGGGTATACATTTCGATACCTTAGCGTGAACACAAAACATACACCATGTCTCCCAACGCAATTTACGACAGGCGTGAATTAAATTGCAAGAGATTATATTTTGCGGACGGTGCTGCTTGAACACACACTCCTGCCTCCATAACTCCACTCCAAGCAGGCACGGGGTGAGGGTAAAGTCTTGCTGCTGCCCCCAGAACCGAGCGACAGGGTAACGGGCGAGGCTGAGTGCTGCGATGACAAGGATGGAGGCGGCTGAGGCTGAGGTGTAATCCCTCTTCCTACCTCGCTTCTCTCTGCTTCCTCCCTCGCAGCCTTCCTCCTCCCCTGCCCTCGCGAACAGGCACAGTGATCGCCTCGAGGCAGCGGCTTAAAATAACACATTCTCGGAAAATCAATCACACACACATGCGTCAGCCCGAGCTCTGAGTCTGACCCGTAAGCAAAGTCATTTTTCCGCGTTCGGTAATCGATGTGCGGCCGGCGGCGAGCACTCGTCCAGGAGCCGCCAGCCACCCGCCACCCACTTGCCTCGCATCACAGGGACACCGACCGCCCGTCCCTTCCTTTGACAAACCAACATGTGGCTTATTTTTTCTTTAATATTTTTTCTACCCTCATTTCAGGTCAAGGTTGAAGTATTATGAAACGGGCCTAAGAAACGAGCGGATCTATAATAATATCGTCTCTCTCTCTCTCTCTCTCAAACAAAACAGACTGGCACAAGACTGAGATATATCCAAATAATTCAGACTAGACCGAGTTTTCCTTCACCAACGTTGTGGCAAGAGAATTGAATAAACTCCCCCCTTCAGCGATTCTGTGCAACACGACTGACTCATTTATAAACAAACTTGACCGTCATTTCCTCCACAATACCATTCACTAACGCAGAAATACTCTTGTTGACCATTAGACCATTTGTTCTGTTGTAGTTTCAATTAGCTGAAACCAGACCATGTAAATCTATGTAAATCTCTCTCTCTCTCTCTCTCTCTCTCTCTCTCTCTCTCTCTCTCTCTCTCCACTGATTTTGTTATGGTTACTCCTTAATTTCAGAGAGCAGCGAGTAGCAGACGGTTTTCAGGTAGCTCTTAAAAGATATATGAACCGGAGCAGACTATGGGCCATGTTACACTATATAGGGTGCCTGTATAGCCTCCTCGGGCCCAGCAAGGCTCATCCGCAAACAGAGGGAGAGATAGAAAGAAAGACGCGAGGGCAATGCAAATATAGGACATGCACAATAAAATATAGATTGGAGTGATATCGACTTAAAAAATCATAGAGAGGAGTGAAAAGACAGCCCGTGAAAAGATAAACACGATGAAAAGTTTAGTATTAGCGAGAGGAAGAGAAAAAATTGAGGGTAAAGAAAATATAAAATGAAGCGAAAAGAGAGGACGGTAAAAAAGAAAAATATAAAAAAACAAAACAAGAAGTACAATTAAACAAGTGAGTAAGCGAAGCGAAGATAAAAGAGGGATACTAAAGAAAAAAAGGAAAATATATATAAAAAAAACAATGGAAGTAAAAATTGAACAAGGAGTATGAAAATAAAAGACGAGAAAGAAAGTTAAATATGGGAGTGAAAGAAAAAAGAGGAAAGAAGAATGATAAAAAAAAACTCACAAAACGAAAATCCGAACAGTAAAATTAAAGGTGATTGAAAAGTAAAGAGGGGAGACTAAAACAAAATGTGAAAATATAGATATCGCAAAACGTAAAGGGATTGCAAACATAAAGAGAGAGAGGAGAGGAAGGAGAGGAAATACGAGGCTGATAATATATAATGAGAAGGAAAGTAAGAAGAAGAGGGAACTTAGAAGAATGAAGGAGATGAAACCGTGAAGTGATAACGAGATAACGCAAGAAAAGGAGGAAGTGCAAAGGAAAAGAAGAGATACGATATGAAATGTAGGTGAGTAAGAAGAGGAAGAAAGGAAGAAATAAGGAAAGAAAAACATGGTGATAATGAGTTAAGAGAAAGAAGAGAAAGAAACATACGAAATACAAGCAAAAGAAGAGAAGATATGTACTGATGAAGAAAGAGGAGGAAGGGAAGAATTAAGTAAAGAAAGACGTGGCGATAATGAGTTTAAAGAAAGAAGAGAACGAAACAAGAAATACAAAGAAGAGAAAATATGTACTGATGAAGAAAGAGCAGGAAAGGAGGAAAGAAAAAAGAAAATCAGCAATAAAGCGAAATGAGAGCAAAATACAGTAATTGATGACGGAAAGATGAAAGGCGAAAAAAAAAGAGGAAAAAAACTGTGACGTGAAGGTGTGATCAGCAGGAGAAGAAGCAGGAGGAGGAGGAGGAGGAGGAGGACAAGGAAAAAGGACGTAAAAAGAAATGAGCAGGAAATGAGGGCGGGAAAACGGCAAGAAATGAGAAAAAAAAGGAAAAGAAAAGGGAAACACAGAGAAATGCGCAGGATATGAAGGCGGGAAGGGAAGTAAGAAAGGAGGAAAAAATAAAAGAAACGCAAATAAATAAATAAGTAGGAAAGAAAAATAAGAGAAAATAGTAAAAGAAAAAAAAGGAAAAAATATCAGTATGAGGAGCGTGACCAGAGGAACAAAGGAAACGAATCAGTACAGGAAACACGACCAGATGGATTAATTAAAAAAAGTAATAAAAAAAAATAAAAGATTCAATATTAGAAGCGTGGCCAGACGGATTAGCTTCTCCCTCATCACGATGCCACGTAGCGCTGCCGGCAAAATGGTCGCGGACGGGAGAAATTTTACGAGTGGTCGCCAGTGATATTTACGTCGCGGCGGGAGGAATTTTTTGAGCCGCCTCGGACTTTGAGAATAACATTTTTTTAAGGCCCGCGTTACCTCGATTCGCTATTCCCTTTCTTCCTCCTCCTTTCTTCTATGCATCGACACATTACTCTAACCTCCTCTTTCTTTATTTTATCTAACCCTGCAAGACTTTATCGATTTGCCATCCACTCTTTCTTCCTCTCTCTCCTTTCTTTTCTACATTTAAACTCGATCTTCTTTCTCCTTCATTTTATCTAACTCTGCAGGTCACTACTCTCGGCTTCCTTCCTTATTCGTTCCTTCTTCCCTTAATCATACTATTCTACATTCACTTTCATGTCTCCGTCTATCTAAAGTTAAGCTCTGCCATCTACAACCTCTTATTAATTCACTTAATTTAATTCTGCTTCACTTCTCTTTCAGTTCCCATCCTTATCGCTTTCATCTTTCCTTTAACAATTTTCCTCTTCAGTCTCTTCCTTCTTTGACCTTTCAGCTTCCTTTCCTTCCCTCTTCCCTCCGTTCTGATCATCCATTCATCCTCCCACTCTCCGCTCTCTTCCATATTCCGTCCCTTCTTCCCTTCGTCTCTCTCATTGTCACTTTTCTCCTTTCATCTCTTGCAGCATCCCGTTCTTCTCAATGTACCGTCTCTCCTACCTTCATCTCAGTTCTGATTATCTATTTATCCTCCCGTTCACCGTTCGCTCCAATATTCCGTCCTGAAGCCTCTTTATAATTATCTTCTTCCTTTCATCTTTCTCGGGATCTCTTTACTCGTATGTACCCTCCTTCCTGCTTTTCCGGTTATATGTTCATCCGCCCACTCTTCGTTACGTTCTATATTCCGTCTTGCATTATCATTTCATTTTATATCTCATTCATTTACTTCCTTCTTTCATCTTTCTCATTCCTAGCATCCCTTTCTTCTTTATTATCTATTAATTTCCTATCTTTCCATACATTACAATTATATATTTATCCGCCCACTCTTCGCTCACTTCCATTCCGTCTCACATTCTCTTTTCATTTTATATCTCATTCATTAACTTCCTTCTTTCATCTTTCTCTGCATCCCTTTCTTTTCCATGCACCCCCTTTCCTGCCTTTCTATTCTTCCCCATTATATATTTATCCTCCTATTCGCTCGCTTCCATATTCCGTCTCACATTCTCTCATCATTTAATATCTCATTCATTTACTTCCTCCTTTCATCTTTCTCTGCATCCCTTCCTTTTCCATGCACCCTCTTTCCTGGCTGCCTCTCCTTCACAATCATATATTTATCATCTCACTCCACTCCTAATTTACCTTATCATTATTATATCTCATTCAGTAACTTCCTCCTTTCATCTTTCTCGCATCCCTTCCTTGACTATGCATCCTCTTTTCTGGCTTTCTATTCTCCCCTATTATATATTAGTCCTGCCACTCTTCGCTCGCTTCCATATTCCGTCTTAGTTTTACATTCTCTTAACCATGCACTTCTTCATCCCTTTCCACCTCTCCACCTTTCTCTGCCCCTTTCTCTAACCCTTTCCTCCTTATTTATTCATCGGTACTTCACCTTTTTCTTCGTTCGCTACAACATTCCCAGCGTCCTTCACTTAAACATTTTCTTGAGCCTTTTTACTCTCTCTCTCTCTCTCTCTCTCTCTCTCTCTCTGAAACATAACTTCTCCTCTATACTCTATCTCCTTCCATTATACATTCTTTTCACTCCTTTTTCTGCATCCGCTCCCTTCCATACCCCATTCCTGCGTCCTTTATCCACCATTCTTTCCTTCCTTTCTTCCCCTACGTCAACACGGCCCAGCCTGGCATCACCTCGCTTTACCTGCCATCCCAGAGCCACTAAATATTTCATCGGTTACTGTTTTATTTCGGTAGCCTGCAGCCCCACGCTCTTGGTACTCTGCCACCTCTAAAGCTGCTATGGTTTATAATGCAAGTAGACACAGTGGTAGAAGTAGGGAGGTAGTGAGAGTATAGTAGTGGTAGTAGTGGTGGTCGTAGCAGTAGTAGTAGTAGTAGTAGTAGTGGTGGTAGAAGTAACCTCTCAGTAACTATTGCGTTTCCTGCTGTTTATTTTCCGTGCACTCAAACACCTCTCTCCCGATGTGTGTGTGTGTGTGTGTGTGTGTGTGTGTGTGTGTGTGTGTGTGTGTGTGTGTGTGTGTTACCCCCCCCCTCCTATCCTCCTGCTTCCGCTTCGCCATCCGCCGCGTCCCACACCTCGCAGCATCCCGGTCTCCCACACTAATTAAGCGCCATTACCGTCAACGCAGTGTTACGAGGGACAGGTTTATCTGGTAATGCCGAGGCAGCCCGCGTGCCGCCCCGAGCTTCCTCCAACAATTACATAAAAATAAGTGTGACGCCGGGGGACGAGCGGCGGGCGTGGGCCATTTCACACTGGAAGCTGAGGCACATGCGATGCCTAGCAAGTGACTATTTACACTAAAGCGGTCTATACGAGCTTCACCTTTGACCTCTACTCATTATAAAAGAAAGCCCAACACTAATAAAGTTTTTGGTGAGTACATGTAGTTCCCAGAGCCGACTCCTAAAGACAATCTTAGGAAAACTTTAGGAAAACCAAGAAAAACATGAGACGGTGACTATGTAGCTGTGTCGCCGATGACGTTACCCATTATTACAAAAAGCCCACGCTAATGAGGTTTGAGGACAACCAAGAAAATACGAGACGGAGGCAAGCTGTCCGGGTGTGAGAAGCCGACGCCGTTACTCATTATAGCAGAAAGCCCAACACTAATGAGGTCTTTGATGAGGACAAGTAGTTCCCAAAGCCGACCTTCCAGAGACCCTTGTAGGACTACCTGAGAAAAGGCAAGAAAAACAGACGGCGGCAATATGTCCAGGGCCCGCACTCTCAAACACTCCACTGCCTTAATACATCTGCTTGAAAAGGCTGCCTTATAAGTTGTAGGCGGTTTCCTGGGTTACCTCATGATCCTAATGGAAGTGTGACAAGTATTCTGCTCTAGAAACGCGGAAAACATTCAGAGAAACCCGGTTAATATTCTTTGTATCTTTAAAAAGGTCACGAAAGCCGAGGTAGTTTGAGAATATGGGTCCATGTGTGTTGCCGACGTCACTTTCATCAGGTACTAAGCATCGCATTTTTAGGAGCAGCGAGCAGTGGGCTTTTTTTTTTTATTATTGTTTTCCTTTTTTTGTGCCCTTGAGCTGTCTCCTTTGTTGTAAAAAAAAAAAAAAAAAATCGCAGCCGGTGTTAAAGACCTCATCAATACTGACACAAGCAACTGGAACCCTTATCATTCCCCATCCATGAGGTGTTTAGCATCGCATCATGAGTGAAAGGGCTTGAAATGCTCCAACGCCCCCTTCCCATGCACCCACCCCGGCCACCTCCCTCCTCCCTCATCAACACTAACACGAGCAACTGGAAGCCTTGTCACCCTCCACTCGTAGGGTATTTAGCGTCGCATCCGGGGTGAACAGGCCATTAATGCTCCTCTCCTCCACCACCTCCACTTCGGCCCCCTCTCCTGCCGGGCCTCGACGCCGCGCTCCCCCTAGGCTTGGGTGAGTTGCGGGGGCGTCACCTTGCGCATCTTCGGGTTAATCATTGTGCCGGGCTAATTACAGGAGCACGTCATGTTAACAGTCTGGAAGAGGAGGAGGAGGAGGAGGAGGAGGAGGAGGAGGAGGAGGAGGAGGAGGAGGAGGAGGAGGAGGAGGAGGAGGAGGAGGAGGGTGTGTGTTTCTCCGCTTGCACTCATTGTTATGGGGAGCGCGCAACATCCATCATCTGTCTGTGTCTGTCCGTTTGCGCTTATGAATGATCTCTCTCTCTCTCTCTCTCTCTCTCTCTCTCTCTCTCTCTCTCTCTCTCTCTCTCTCTCTCTCTCTCGCTCGCTCGCTCGCAGATAACGGTCGTCACTACCCCATCCCCGTTTTCCTGAGCTCTGATTGGCTGCTGGGCGTGAAGGGTTGTGATTGGCTGTCAAAATTGAGTCCCTCAGTAATGGCAACGATGCTCTCAAATTAGGTGATCGGGTAAGTTGATTTTGGTATTAGGGGGAGAGGGGAGGAAAGACGGAAAGATAGAGGGAGGGGAGGAGGAAAGATAGAGGGAGGGGATGGAGAGGAAAGGGAAGAGGAACTGTAAGGGGTGAGGTAGGGAAAGCAGATGGCGAAGGAAAGGGAAAAGAGAGAGGGAGAGACTGGGAAGGAAAGGGAGAAGGAGGAGATGTAAGGGGAGTGAGGGAAAGTAGGTGGAGAAGGAAAGGTAGTAGAGAGGAAGGGAAGGGGGAGGAAAGGGAGAAGCAAAAGAGGTAAAAGGAGTGGGGAAAGTAGAGGGACAAAGAAAGGGAGTAGCAGGGAAAGGGAGAGAGATTTTCTTTGTGTGTGAGCAGAGATCGGTGTACTGGGTGTATAGAAGGGGAGTGAGAGACTGAGGGGAGCTGTGTGGGGGGGGAAGGGGGGCAAGGGGGCGCAGTCTATGTGAGTGATTGAGAGGGACACTTGGATGCGCCGCCGCCGTGTCCTCAGTGCCGAACTCGCGTGCAATTTTCTGACTGGTCGACGGACTTCTGGCCTGGAAAATAGTCCCTTTTGCCTCTCGGCGTCGCCTCGCTCAGACACACACACACACACACACACACACACACACACACACACACACACACACACACACACTCGTCCTCACGCCTCAAGCAACCTTTCAATCAGTCGCCACGCACGTACCCGCCACGGACCTTAACCGATTCCTGCAGGAGTCACAACATGCCTCCCGAGGGCCACCCACACGGGCACTCACGGTCACTCTGGAAACTCAGTGACCAGTAGCTTTATGCTTGACCAAGGCCAGCGCGTCCATGATCTAAAGGTTACATTTTGGGGCCCATGACCGCCTGACCCACGTGGTGCCTTACGTTAGGGTAATTATGTGGCTCGTGTTTTGACCTACGTCTACTCAGAGACACATTGGGCACGATATATTTAATAATTCTTTCATCGTCAAAATTCCGTTCCCTAAAGTCACGTTGAGTACGAGTCACGTCTGGACTCTTGGCGGGCGGCACAGCGACTGGCTCTTGCCTTTAGCCTTGATAAGGCTTCTCACAGACTTAAAATACGTCTGACGGCGGCACCTGACCCGTGCCCAGCGTTGGTAGGGAGGCGCGACTTATAATGCTTAAAGCTGGGCGTCTGGAACACACGCAGGGCCCCGTGAGGCGACGAGCTGCGTCCTTGTCTGCCATCTCACGGCAGCCCCACGCTTGGAGCGTTCCCCAGCGCCTGCCTGGCCGAAGGGTTGGCTTTGTTCCGAGCCCAAATACCGCTCAGGAGTGGGAGCAACACACACACACACACACACACACACACACACACACACACACACACACACACACACACACACACACACACACACACACACATCCTTGATGTTTAATGAAAATATTTTCGGTGATGGAGGCCGTCACTCGCATCACGCAGCACACCTGGACGTGTGGAGGATCCACTCGTCCACGCCAGGCTGGGCGCCAAAACAATATTCCTCTTACTACCCCCTTCGAATCTCTCTCTCTCTCTCTCTCTCTCTCTCTCTCTCTCTCTCTCTCTCTCACACATCAACCACAGTGGACTGATCGAACATGTGCATCCCCCTTACACAGTCTCGCCTCGCTCTCCACTCCGCGGCTCTAAGCCACGTTACTGCCTCGAGGGCCTTGTTGCTGTCCCTGCAAACCACACTCAAAACACTGCCCTTGGCTTTCTAAGTCTTAACAAAAAGTTGCCAGATTCTGAAACAGACAGCCGGACGAGAGATATAAAGATTTATGCAGAGAAAGTCAAGACAAACAGACAAACAGACAAACACAGAAACACAAACAGACAGGCAGACACAAATACGAAACGAAAACCAAAATACTTAAAACTGACATATAGAAAGAAAAAACTAAGTAAAGACGCATGCTTGAAGCTCCACCACTGAACAACAAAAATAAACTATAGTGTCAATGAAATACAGCAAGTGATGCGATGATAAAAATGCTTCACTTTGGGCAATTAGAGAATTTGGGGGTAGTTGAAGTTCCCTGGCGTGTATTTGTGTCCATGTGCGTGTGGGAAGAAGCAGGAAGAATGTATGTGTATGTGTGTGTGTAGGAGGCTTGGCGTCGGGGGCTAGAGGGGCGTGCACAGTCTCCTGGAGGCCACGCAAAGCAAAGCAAACCGTGTAGGTATGTAATGAACTCTGCTGTCCGCCCACGGGGAAAAAGGCTAATTGAAAAAAAAAGAGAAAATACATCAAAGAACAGAGAAAACACGCGAAAACAATATGCAAACGTGCAACATACGTAAAAAAAAATGGTGTATTTCCGTCCAAACTCAAGGTTCGCGGCGCCCCAGGAAAGAGAAATGGTAAATCGAGAACACTTTTTTTGAGGGGGGCGGGGGGGGAGGGGGGGGAGTAAGGATACGTGAATATTTTGAAATGGCCTTGACCGTGGGAGTTGAGGGGGAGAAGGGGTGTGGTCAAAAGATTATATTATCAAACCCCGTGAATGTTCTGATGTGGCCTTGACTGCGGGAGCTACTGGAAATGGGGACGAGGGATGTGGTCCAACGAAGAGCTTCTAACCACGTGAACCTTGATAGTGGGAGCTGATGAGGGATGAGGGACAGCGTGAGACAGCTAACAACACGACACAGCAGGCACAGGGATGGACCAGCGCAAATACGGGAACTATAGCAGGCTAAGGGAGTACGCGGAGGGCATCTACCTTAACAGCACTGATAGGCAGGCGCCAAGAGCAGATCTCGATTTATGGATGGTCACGGGAGTTTGGAAAGGTTCTGAGCGCTAGGATTGCAGTGAATTTGAAAGCTTTGGAGTTACAGGAAAGAAAAATGTAAGTGACTGCAATGACGAGGGTTAGAAAGCTTATCTGGAGAAGACCAGCGAGCGAGGGATACGAGTTAAATTGTGACGAGTGAGCTGAAGTGACTTGGTGAATGAGGAGTGTAAGATAAAGGGCGTCGACGAAACACTGCACAGGCGAGGTAAGGCTCCATAGCAGGGTGGGAGGAGGAGCAACAGGGAGCAGCGACGAATAGGAGAGTACCGAGCAGAAACAATGGACAGGATATGAGTACAGGGAAGGGTGTGTGAAGGGAGGAAGGGTAAGGTTCCATAGCACGGGGCAGTCGGACACAAAAGGGAAGTGAATAATTACCTACAGTTGCAAATTACGGTAAGCCTGACTGAAGAGACTTCTGGAAGCGTAGGAGGGAGAGAGAAAAGGATATATGATAAAATGTTGGGACTGGAGGGAGCCTGGGTAAGGAGGGATGAAGGGCACGACAAAGTGCGAGGGCGGGACGGGGTACCCGAGTCTTGCTTCTCTTGTGTTTGTACTCAAGAGAATGAACATATACTAATAAATTGATGTAGGCCTACATGGATGCAGAAATAAAAATAAAGCAAAATCAAGATGTAATACATCAAAACTTATGTTCATGCACGTGGGTCCTGCGTGACAAAAACGACAAAAGGCGTGATAAACCACTCCGTGAGAGCACGTCCGCGGCAGTGACCTTTGCCGTCAACGACACTGGCGGCGCTGCTTTGAGGCGCGGGGCGGCCTTTGCCCTTTGTCGTGAATGTGATTTAGTGCATCAGGTGAGGCCCGTCTGAGGAGCTGGTTTATTATGACGCTGCCGCAGAACACAGAGTGGAGGACACGT
The DNA here is from genome assembly GCF_024679095.1 of Eriocheir sinensis. Lineage (NCBI taxonomy): Eukaryota > Metazoa > Arthropoda > Malacostraca > Decapoda > Varunidae > Eriocheir > Eriocheir sinensis. The sequence goes on from NC_066516.1 coordinate 23,847,979, forward strand.
GACACACACACTGAGGGTCATGCTGGGGTCGCCAGGGTCGGGGCGTGATGCACTAGGCTATGGCGGTGCAGCAGCACGGGGCATGCTGCGTGCTGCTCGCTGGACACGGTGCGGTGAGGGTGCCGGGCGAGGACATGAGGGACGACGACTGCGCTGTACCTGTTGGGGTTGAGTCGTTGACCCTGATCTTGGGGGTGTCGGGACACAGGTGATGCTCGTCCAGGGAGCTGGAGGTGATGGGGGTGTTGGGGGTGTTGGGGGTATTAGGGCTGGTGGTCTCCCCGTCGTCGGAACGCGAGGAGAGTCGGCCAGAGCCCCGCCTGGCCAGGTGGTGGGCGAGGGCGTGGTGGTGGCCGCTGCTGCCGGCGGCGCACGGCCCCGGGAGGACGGGGCCGCCGCCAATGGGGGACTTACATGTGGGAGAGTCGTCGTCGTCGATCTCCTCCCCGTCCACGTTGAGCGAAGGACACGACGTGCTGAGACGACTCAGGCCGCGCCCACTCTGCGGGAAGGAGAGGAACGGGTCAATAATGAGCTGCTTTAAGCCAGTACATCCTCACCTTTACACACACACTCACACACACACACACACACACACACACACACACACACACACACACACACACACACACACACACGTATGTACATATATACAAACAAACTTTTCTTCAATTATATAAAAACGCGAAAGTTGACATTACCATAATTAAGGAAAACAAGAAAGAGATGGCATGTAAAAGGGAATTAAGAGAGATTGACCAGAAAGTAAAGATGGCCGGTTGGGCGAGACGTAAACACATCAGAAAAAAAAAATACATTCGGAAACATTATAAAGGAAAACAAGATGAAACTAGTATGGGCGAAGGAGAGAGCGCGTAAAGGAAGGAAGGAAGGAAGGAAGGAAGAATGACACAGGGGGAAAGGGAGGAGTGAGGGAGGTAGGGAGGAGGGATGGAAAGAAGGGACGAAGGAAGGAAGGAAGGAAAGAAGCAGGAACTGAAGAAAGGGAGAAAGAAGATGACGTTTAGGGCTATTTTGGAGAGAGAGAGAGAGAGAGAGAGAGAGAGAGAGAGAGAGAGAGAGAGAGAGAGAGAGAGATTAACCCATTAAATCGTCCGTATTGAGATGTTTTACGACCGTCACACTCTCTCTCTCTCTCTCTCTCTCTCTCTCTCGCTCTCTCTCTCTCTCTCTCTCTCTCACCCAAACACACACAAAAGCCCCCAAACAGCTTAATAAATTCTCTTGCAACCTCTGAAACGCCTTGCACTTCGGCCTTCCCCTTGCACCTCGAGGACCTAAACGAACACCTATTTCAGAGTTAAAGTCACGTAATCTCACACGCTTTCGGACCTCACAACAACAAATCCCAAAGGCTACAAAGATTGGTCGGGTCCTCACTTGTGTTTCTTCGCGTTTAAGGTGCAGAAGCCGTGTCAGACTATCGCCAGGCTTATAAAACTTCTCATGGAAGTACCTACAACCTCTACGTCATTAAATGTGGGTGTGTAAGCTTCGACATGTATGAGAATATGGGGCGTTGGAACTGGCATGGCAGCGCGGGGCAGAGCAGAGGTGAAACGCAACACAATTTACTAAACTGTTGGGCGAATGAGCTTGAAGAGGAGGCGGGACGTAAACTCTGTAAACACCTCCTGGTATGTAAGCGACGCGGTGGCAGAGAGACAGGGAGACAGACAGACAGACCGGTGGTGGTGCTTCACGGTCTGTCAGGGTGATGACGTGCAAGTGCTTCACCACACCATAAAAACACACACAAAGGGCAAGGTCAGCAAGGTCAGCATTCCTCCCACCCCCTGTTTTTTTGTGTGTGTTTTTTTTATAGGTTGGTAAGGGAGACATAACTAAGGCTACACACAAAAAAATATAAATAGATGACATGCCCGTAACAACACGCCGCTCTCTCTCACACCACAAAATAACATAATTCCCACACAGCAGACGGCAGAAATGAATGGTCTAATCTAATCTCAGAGGCGGGTCGCTAGTCTCTACGCCCGAAAGATTAATCGTATGGTTGTGTGTGGCCACGACAAACCGCTGCCGGGCACACACGCGGCCCCTCGAGTCTTCATTAGGGGCAGAAATGAACCACAAGGAGGAGGATATGAAGGAGCAGATGGAGAAAGAGGGGAAGGAGGATAGGGAGGAGAAATAGGAGAATTATACTACCACAAGGAGGAGGAGGAGGAGGAGGAGGATCGGGAAGAGGAGAAATAGGAGAATTGGAAGGAGGAAAAAAAGAAGAAGGTTTATACTAACGCGAGACAGAGAGAGACATCAGTGCAAAAGAGACAGAGAAAGAGGAGGAGGAGGATAGGGAGGAGAAATAGGAGAATTATACTACCACAAGGAGAGGAGGAGGAGGATCAGGAAGTGGAAAAAGAGGAGAAGGAGGATTGGGAGGAGGAAAAAGAGAAGGTTTATACTAACGCGAGAGAGATAGAGAGTAGTGCAAAAGTTGTGAAAGAGGATGCTACGGTAGAATTAATGGAAACAAATGTGGAAGGAAAGAAAAACGGGAGCTAATAGTAACGAGTCTGATGATACTATAGTCTATTCATTTGGGCAAGGCCACTCACGGCAGCTTAGTTCCAGCGACTCCACTTCCCTCTTCTGGCTGGGTAGCTCCGAGCTGGATGATGTAACCTACTTGTCATGTTAAGTAGTCAACATAAAATGCACTTCTAACACAAACCGCTAATTTCTGTTCAAGCACTGCCCAAGGTGATTTAATTTAATTATGCATTTTATGTTGACTACTTAACATTTTATTATTACTTCTTACCATTTTGTGTTGACTACTTAACATTACAAGTAGGTTACATCATCCAGCTCGGAGCTACCCAGCCAGAAGGGGGAAGTGGAGTCGCTGGGACTAAGCTACCGTGAGTGGCCTTGCCCAAATGAATAGACTATAATGTATTATAAAGGGATACAAAATGGAAGTAAAAATGAAAAGAGTAAGCGGTAATCGGTAAACGTTAGAAGGGAGGCATTATTCAAGTGGTCACACACACACACACACACACACACACACACACACACACACACAGACACACACACACACACACACACAAGGAAAAGTTGGACAAACACAGATACGGAGATGGGACCACACGAGCGTAAGCCCAGGCCCTGTAAAACTGCAATTAGGTAATACAACTAGGTAAACACACACACACACACACACACACACACACACACACAGAACCCTCCCCCCTCACACACACGTACATTACCGGGGCATCAGAACCCTTGCAAATGCTCATCGGTAACCCACTTCCCTGGACGGTGGGACTGTTCCGAGGTGATAGGATTAGCAACCAGCACGTAATCACTGTGACTACCACCACCTGCGCCTTGCCACCCACCACAAGGACGCTTACTCGCTCAACCCTAGTGAACGACCCCCAGAAAGACATAACACAGAGAGTCGTAATTCAACGCCGCACAACACGAAAATCTTCCATATACTGCCATGTACTAATGTACTGAACATGTTTAAATAAAAAAATAAAGAGAGAGAGAGAGAGAGAGAGAGAGAGAGAGAGAGAGAGAGAGAGAGAGAGAGAGAGAGAGAGAGAGAGAGAGAGAGAGAGAGAGAGAGAGAGAGAGAGAGAGAGAGAGAGAGAGAGAGAGAGAGAGAGAGAGAGAGAGAGAGAGAGAGAGAGAGAGAGAGAGAGAGAGAGAGAGAGAGAGAGAGAGAGAGAGAGAGAGAGAGAGAGAGAGAGAGAGAGAGAGAGAGAGAGGAGTGATTACGTTAGGGAGGCTGGGAGCATGAGTAATTGTACATAATGTTTTAAGCGAGATTTAAAGCAGTGACCCTTTACCTCCACTACCCGCTCTTACCCCTAACCCATACCCTTAACTTGTCCCGGTCTACACCCTCGCTAAGGCCCCTCTTGTCTGACCCCTGTTAAACGCTATGGGGGAGTTTTAAAGGCGCCAGGTCACCCGATATCGTGTTCAACGGAGGGAGGGCGTAGGGGGGAATAAAGAGGGGGCAACGCACATAAGAGGTGATGGCATTGAACCAGCACGAGGGGGAAAAAATAGAAGGACACGTGATGCAAGGGAGGCGGCAGGAGGAGGGGCTGGCAGGAAGGGAATGGGAAACGGAAGGAAAAGAAAAAGATAGATAGATAGAGAGATAGAGATAGGGAGAGAGGGGGGGGAGTGAGAGATAAGGGAAAGGTAGGAGAGAAAATAACGAAGCACAACATTAAGATTTTAAGGAAGAAGTGAAAATAAGGAAGTAGAGGAGGAAAGAGGGAATGAAAAGAAAAACAGGGAAGGAAGGGGCAGGAATAGACGGGAAAGGGAGGTAGAAAATGAACCAGAGAAGGAAAAAGTGAGTAAAAATGGAGGAGAGAAGGAAAAGGGAGTATAAATGGAGGAGAAGGAAAATAGAGTAAAAGATGAAAGAGAAGGAAAAGAGAGAAAAAGATGGAGGAGGGACGATAAAGGAAGTGCAAAGTAGAGGAGGAAGAGAAAAAAGGATAAAATTTAGAGAAAGGAAGGAAAAAGGGAGTGAAAAATGGGCTATGGAAAGGGAAAGGAAGCGAAAAAAAAAAAAGAGGAGGGAAGAGAAGAGGATAACAGAGCAGCGGGGAGCAGCGTGCGGGAGGGAGGGAGGGAGGCGAAAAGGAAGTGGAGGAAGGGAGGGGGAGGGGCGGGGCAGGGCAGGGGGCAAGGTGAGGGGGCAGGGAGACTCACATGATTGATGGTGGCTGCGGGTCGGGGGTGCCGCGGCCTCGTCAGCGGTGGAGTAACTGTCCCCCACCGTCAATCTTCCCTGGCCTGCACTTCACGTCTTTATCCCGCCGCGGCCGTGACCCAGCACCCCCTCCCCTCCCGTCCTCCCTTCACCCCCACCCACCCCTCCCCGTCCCTTCCCAACACCAGGAGTCTATAAGGTCCATATTCACAAACATTTCGGAACCACACACTTAACTTACATTTGATAAAGCTCAGGTGGAGGTTGTGTTAGTAAATCCATGGGTAGTCTCATGAGCCTTGTGGTAATTTGACAAGGCTTTCGCACCGATGAACGTGAAAAAAAAACACTCGCTCATGAGAACTTGACTAAACTTTTTGGCCTTTGGAAATAGTTGTGAAAGCCGAGAGCGTGTGAGAAAATGGAATAACTTGTGAGATAAAAAATAAAAATAAAGGAGGACTGGGGGAGGGAGAGAGGGAGGTAAGGGAAGAGGAAGGGGAGGACAGGGGAGTAGAGGACGGGAAGGGGAGGAGAGGGAGGGAAGGGAATACAACTTTTTGAGGGAGGAGCTTCGATATCATCTCCACTTACAAGGAAAATAAATTTGTGTGTCCAAGAAGTGAAGGCACAGAGACCGATTTGAAACACTGGCACTATCTGGTATTTGTTGGTATTTTGGTATTGTGGTCATATTCGTGAGGGCTCCGTATTCCATCATCCCCCTTTACCAGGAAGAGAAAGGAACAAATTTGTGTGTCTAAGAAGTGAAGGCACAGAGACCGATTTGAAACACTGGCACTATCTGGTATTTGTTGGTATTTTGGTATTGTGGTCATATTCGTGAGGGCTCTGTACTCCATCATCCCCCTTTGCCGGGAAGAGAAAGGATTGGTTCTTTATCTTCAGCCATGCAAGGAGAGCGTTTCGGAATATTGGCGCTCTCTTGCATTTGTTTCCTTATTGCTGTGGTTCCTATCCTGCATCACCCCTTCCCCCTCCCCCCCACCCCCCCCGCCATCCCTCCTCTCACTTCCACGTCAGAGGAAAGAGAAGTAACTGACTGTCTATAGTGTATTCCCAGCCAGGCATGAGAAACAATACTAACTCTCCCAGGCAATCCTCCTCCTCCTCCTCCTCCTCCTCCTCCTCCTTTTCTCTCCTCTTGCTCTCTCTCTCTCTCCTCCTCCTACTGCTGCCTCTCCTCCTGTTTCTCTTCCCTTTTCTTCTTGCCCTCTCTCCTACTCCAGCTTCTCCTCCTCCTCCTCCTTTCCTCTCCTCTTTCTCTCTTTCCTCCTCCTATTTCTCTTCTCTCTTCTTACTCTCTCTCCTATTCCTGCTTCTCCTTCTCTTCCTTCTTCTTCTCTTCTCTTTTCTTCTTAATATCTCTCTCACTGGGCCTCCTTCTTCTCTTTTCTTCTTGCTATCTCTCCTACCCTTCCTCCTCCTCCACCTCCTCCTTATGACCTCAGGGTTTCTAAAGAGGAAGAAGAGTCAGGACAAATACCCTTCCTTCACATCGAGTCTTTTTACTCTTTATCTCGAATTTCTTTTCACGGAGACTAGCGCGATGGTTCTCCTTTGTATAGACTTCCGACTCGGCCCTGCATGGTCTGTTCCACGTCCGCTAAGCATAAAAAAAATACAACAGACTGAGGATGACTATTGCTGACTGGTTTTAAAGTCGGAGGAAGGAGAAGATAGGTGAGGAGGAGGAGGAGGAGGAGGAGGAGGAGGAGGAGGAGGAGGAGGAGGAGGAGGAGGAAGCAGGGAAGGAGGATGATGATGGAAAGGGAAAGAAAAAGAGAGGAATGAAGGTGAGATACAAAGCAAACACAAGACAACAACACCGAGGATAAGAATCGCTGACTGAATTTAAACGTCGGTGGAATGAGAAATAAGGTAAAGAGGAGGAGGAAGCAAGGAAGAAAAAGGAAGATGGAGAAGGAAAGAACTTAGGAAGGATGACGTAAGATCCGAACGCCGGATCTTACGTAAGTTTTCTCCCTCTAATTTCTGCCTCTCAATTCATGTACTTCCTTCCCTCCCATACAGTAAGATAAACGCCTCTACTTCTCCATTCCCCTCCCTCGCTAGAAGAAAGATTAGCGCCGGCCATGGAGGAGGAGGAGGAGGGCCACGCGCACCCCGGCACACCGCTGTCTTGGAATTGATTGTATCCAGGAAATTGCCAATCTATAAAAACGAGACTGGAACATCCACCACAGCGTCGATCAGTGCAAGATGAAAGTGTTATTACCGGACGCGTTCTCGCCAAACTCAATTCCGTTTCATCACCAACGAGGACCAATAGGCGCGCATAAAGCCATCACGTGACAGCCAGTAGCCGCCAATCACGTGGAGTAATGACTGAACCCGAGAGAGCCATCACCGGGGACGACCTCAGCACGGAGACGACGAGCTTACCGACACGCAGGCATAACCTTTTTCTTTTTTTCTTTCTTTTTTTACTTTTTTCCCTCGCGGCCCATCGATCAACAACAGGACTTCCACTTTCTTCCTCCAACTGACAATTATGGCGCCCACTTGAATTTTCACGGGAGAATTGGGTCGGAAAATGGCAAAGGGATTTAATCTAGCATCGAGGGGGCTGAGGGAGGAAAGAAGCACAGGGAAAAGTGAGGGAGGCGGCCGGGACGGAAGTGAAGGGGGAGGGTGCAAAGGGAGGCGAGGGACGGAGTGGGATGGGACCAGAGGAAGGGTACAGATTAGGGAGGAGTAGGCTGGGGTAAGAGGAGAGTGAGGAGGAGGAGGAGGAGGAGGAGGAGGAAGGGGAACCAACGGGAGTGTTCGTACGACTGAGCAATTGGCAATAAGCTCCAAAACATGACACTTTTTCCGGACTGACTGCAGATGGATGACACGTTAATTGAATACCTGCGTGTTAAAGTGGAGCAGCGAAATGAAACCTAATATCTTTCCCTCTACAAGCAGAGACATACTGACGGCTCGCATACGTACATGACACCCGCGATGGCCTGCATAGCTATATGGAAACGCGGCAACAAATACACAGACACACGAGTATCACCGTGGCGCGAGTTGGTGGGCGAAACACTTCATCCTGACGACATGTATAAGTTAGCGGCAAACGTTATAGCTGCGCGTGGCCTCAGTGCTCATCTCCGTTACAAGGCAATGCGGTGTACTATTCTGTATCGTAGAAACTGCAGATGTGCATTGAAAGACTATATACACCTGCCTGGCTGTCCAAAAACGCGGCGCCATGAACACACACGGTCACACAGGCCTTAATAGCACAGACCCTTTACTGTAGCTAGACTTATTAATGCACTGACGCCCGGAAATACACTGAAATACACACACTGACACATAGACCTCAAAAGAGTAAACCCTTTAATCTATACAAATCATAAGAGCTGAAATACAGAAATACAATAACGGCCTATCACCTCCATGCAAGCTTGCCTCCACAGACACACTCGCGGAGCAAAACTTTACTTTGACTATACGATTCATTAGAGAAAAACCCATACATATATACTTTAACATATCCTATGATACACTGACGCCTTGTAACCGCCAATACACGACAAATACACGCCTGCCCTATTGTATACATACGTTAATACAGTGACACACACGCACACACACATACACACAAAAGATACACACCTCCATATCACAAACACTTCATGCTGACGATACGATTTATACGGAAAACTAGATCAACACTGCTCGTCACTGTCCCTGCCACTCACGCGGACGTCGACATGAGATAAAGTCGACGGTTCACTGCCTGTCTCGCGCCTGTCGTCGGTGATGAGCCTGCCAACACTAACCAGGCCTTCAGCAGGGTGTGAGGGGAGGGCTGGGGTGGGGGTGGGGGGCAAGGGAAGGAATGGTGGATCAATAATGAAGTCCGAAAAGTGAAGGGGAGGCCTCTGCAGGTGAGTATTGGTGGACAGGTGAACAGTGCCGCGAGTACCTGGTCATCAATCGTCTTCCTCGCAAGAACATCAACAAAAGGACGAAAAAATGACAACAATCAAATAAAACATCGATATACCTAATCTGCAGAGTCCCCAATACCTAAGTTTCCCCTAACCCTCCCATGGCAGGTACTCCCGCTCCTATCTGCAGAGTCCCCAATACCTAAGTTTCCCCTAACCCTCCCATGGCAGGTACCCCCGCTCCTGAACCTTACCAGAGTACGTAGACCCCCATGCACTTACCTCCTCCTCAACCAAATACTACCTCCAACAATCTATTCCCCCAGCCCCTTTAATTCCCCTTCTCTAACTAACCTACCCAAAGCTCGTAACCCTCATCCCCCCTCCCCCCCAGTGTTTTCAAAGTCGATAGGCCTACCCAGCTCCTCCACCTAGCCCTCTCACCACCACCATGGCACATCCTCTACTCCAACCGAGCCTATAGCACTGTTGCCAGATTATCGTACACAGAGGCTCGTACTTACCGGTTTCTGAGCCATAGCTATTGCGAAAAAACACCATTAATTAACCATTTTAACGATAACTATATATGAAAGCAGTTTTGGGGGTCGAGGGGGCAGTTTTGGGGTCGGAAATTGGGAAACATAGGTGGCTGAGTACGACAATCTGGCAGAGTTGGCCTAGAGCCCTCTAACGTTCCCCTCTCACTCAACCAAAGCAAGGAGCACCTCACCAAAGCCTCCCCCCCCCCTCGTTCCTCCCCCTACCACGCAACCAACATACCGTCACGGGCCCGACAACTATTCGCACACATGCTCGGCGCACCTCACACGCTTGCCGGCCGCCGAGGATGAGGCCGGCTATTAATACACCTGTCGAGGTTGGCGCTAAAACGAGCATTTGCCGCAAACCCGCAACGCCACGCCACACAACGCCGCCCCCCGCCGTTTCACTGGTATTGCGTCATGCGTTCATAAAGTTTGGCGTTTGGCTGTCACACGGGTATTTTTTCCATTTTTTTCTAATTTAATATCTCTTAATGTATATGTGATGTTTTGGGTAATTTTTTCTCTCCCTACCTGTTCTTTTTTTTCTCTCTTTTTTCTATCTATCTATCTATCTATTTATTTATCCATGTATCAATCTCTTTCTCCTCCTCTTCCTTCTAACTCAACCCCTTAGTGTAAATGTGTAATATTTTGGGTATTTCTTTTCTCTATCTCTCTGTTTCTCTGTCTCTGCCAGTCTCTTGCTCTTTTTCTGCCTATCCGTCTGTGTGCCTGTCTGTCGTCTGCCTGTCTCTATATATCTGTCTATCAATCTATCTCCTCCTCTTCCTCCTTTTATCCCAACGCCTCGTCTCGGCACAAAACATTTTACATTCCCGCCGCTGGATCAAAGGGACCGATGCATTATTTACAGGATTCGCAAAACACGCCAGCGATCTCATTACCATGTGTGGCGACCAGCTCGGGGGCGCCAGCAACGCCATGAGGCCGCTCCGGGGTCCTCGTTAGCCAAGAAGAAGAAGCAGCGTCCTTGAGCGGTATGCAGATATTCCCGTCTTCAAAACCATTTCCTCTCCGAGTGTCAGGCGCTACAGCTCGGGGCGGAGACGTCCAATAATGATGGAGAAGTAAGGTGAGACGGTTTGGTATCTTGCTCGCAGACACAACACAGAGTTCACAGCCGACCCACAGACGCACAAGGCGACTCGGAAGACTGCCACAGACTCACAGAGGAAACCCAATATACTTCATTTGGCACTGTCCTGTAGCTCAATGTCGAGTCTCCTGGTGCAAAGTTCTTTCACACTGAAACAACGGAATCTTGCTCGAGAACACAACTCCGAGCTCGCAGCGGGCACACAATCGCACACTGTAACTCTCGGAAGACTGCCACAGCGACACACAGAGGAAACCTTACATACTTATTCTGGCACTGTCCTGTAGCTCAGTGCGGAGTCTCCCAATGCAACTTCTTTGTCTCGCACCGACACAGACACTGGCAGGTTTTCAAGGTTTTCGCAAGAGCAGCAGTGGGAGGTCGTCGCCTGGCTGACCGCTGACCGCACTCCCTCGCCAGAAGCCCTGCAGATTACCTCGCGTCGCTTTGAGTTACGTCTCTTGCTTGGCTTCACGCACGATAAGTCCTTAATCTGTATACATTGAGGAAACTACTGAGTCCTTCAAGAGGCTCAGAAGAATTTCACGCCACTGTACCTACACGAAAGAGAGAGAGAGAGAGAGAGAGAGAGAGAGAGAGAGAGAGAGAGAGAGAGAGAGAGAGAGAGAGAGAGAGAGAGAGAGAGAGAGAGATGCAATACCTATCTCCGAGTGTTCTATACCGGTTACGATCTGACTGTAACGTCTTTGGGAAGTTCTTTGTGACACTTGAGTTTCTTTATCCAGCCATAGCGGAGCCCGTGCGACACCCTAAAGCTGATCTGCTCCCCTATGCTCCCTCACTTACGTCTCCTGATCCTCGGTTTTCGTAAGTCTCGGTCCTCGATTTTCGTCTCAATAAGTTCGGTTCATTAGAAGAACATTTTTTTTTTTACAACAAAGGATGCAGCTCAAGGGCACAAAAAAAGGAAACAATAATAATAAAAAAAAAAAGCCCGCTACTCGCTGCTCCTGTAAAGAATCAAAAGAGGTGGCCGAAAGAGGGGTCAATTTCGGGAGGATAGGTGTCCTGAGGTGCCTCCATCTGTCCACCAGCCAGACTCCAATCTTCCATTACAGTGTTACGATGGTCCTTGCTTCGTGTATTAGGTGGCAGCGAGGATGTCAACGTAATATATGACAAGTGGTGCTCCAAGGGTGGCAGAGGGAAGAGAGGAAGACCCAGGACGAGATGGAAGGACTGTATTGTGGCGGACGGCAGGGAGAAGAACTTGGACCTTGAAGTGGCGGAGGACAGGGCTAGATGGAGGAGACTCATCAAAAACAGCGACCCCGTATAGAATGCTGCGGAAGAAGAAGAAGAAGGTGCTCCGAGGGGGAATGAGCGGCGGACGACCTCACTCTGATCATCCATTCCAGTATTCCACGCGATGATGTTCACTTCATATTTGAGTTGACAAAGAAAATATCAGTTTAATATACGAAAGCAGCGAATGTCCCGGATGTCAGCGTTACATATGTCAGGTGATGCCACGGGTGTGAATGTACGGCGGACGATATGACTCCGATCCTTTATTCTAGTCCTCCATGCGATGATCCCTCTATAGGGCCGTATTACCAAACATTCCGTCGCCCAAGTACTCATATTTGACAAGGCTTTCGTAGGAGTTTTGGGCATTTTCAGGAGTAGTTTTATGACCCTGGTGGTAGTGTGACCCTTCTTCTGTACCGTGAACCTAAAGAAACACATATTTGACAAGGCTTTCGTAGGAGTTTTGGGCATTTTCAGGAGTAGCTTTATGACCCTGGTGGTAGTGTGACCCTTCTTCTGTATATTTGACAAGGCTAGGAGTTTTTTTTTTTTTTTTTTTCAGAATAGCTTTATGACCCTGGTGGTAGTGTGACCCTTCTTCTGTACCGTGAACCTAAATAAACACTCATTATAACTCAATCGATCCCCTCTTTGACCCTTAGAAATACTGATGTGAGAAGCGAGAATGTCTTATAATACCGACCTATATATCTGAATTGGCGAAGAAAATGTCAACGTTCAATAGCAAGGAAGCGAATGTCCCGGATTTAGCTGCTGTAAACGCAAGACTGGATATTCTGAACCAATTTTTAAATGACAAAAAGTTAGACAGCTTGGCAAGTGTTCCACGAAGACGAAAGATGAGAGGAAGGAAAGGGAAGTTCTCGCACAGCACCGCTACAGCAACGCTCGCCTCCCTTCCTTTGACTCACAAACTATTCTCATCTCTATCGAATCTCATTCCAGGCGCTCCCCTTCCTCACGGGATCCAAGATTTCCTATTTTCTGAACCATAAATCAAATACTTTCCTGGGAACACATAAAACTCCCAGCCCAGTGGCCGCGGGAGGGAGTCTTTCACATTTACCTAACTTTTCCGCGTAGTAAGCTGAACGTTTGTTTTTCGCCTGATTTACAAAGGTGCGTGGCCGGGGCGGCGCGTCCTGCCCCTGGTGGCCGCCTCGGGGGAGCAGAGCAGCACCGGCCTCGCTCTGGGGAAGCGGGCTCAGGATTGTGAAATATTAGGGTGGTGATGCGCGTCCGACGAAAAATGGCGCTGGTCTTCCCGAGCTATTTACCTTTGTGCTCAGCGTGAAAATCCGCCCCGTTTTTCATGCCAACTTTCACCTGGCGATACTCTCTCTCTCTCTCTCTCTCTCTCTCTCACACGCACACACACACACAACACACACACACAACAACATTCTGAGACAAGCAAACGTCGCTAAACAAATAAATATCACTTGATTACTGAAAAAAAAAAAAAATGTGAAAAACAAGAATCCGTGGAGGGGCGAGGCAACAGCGGCAGGCGACAAACTTTTGGGCAGACAACTTCAAGCCGTGAAATGGACGAAATTCCTGAGTTGCGTTCTTTCTCGTCCTAAACTAGACAAGCCCCCCGCCCCCCGCCCCCCCTCCAGCCAGCCCCATCATAATCTTCCCTCTCCCTGTGCTTTACGTCCCCATCTCCACACTTCTTACTCCTCCTCCTCCTGCTTCTCTCCCTCCCCTATCCTTCCTCCTTGTTCTCCCTATTCTGTCTCTTCTCTCCCTTTACTCATAGTCTCATGATAACCTTCCTTGTTGTGCTTCACGTTCCTATCTTCACACCTCTTCCGCCTCCTGGACCTCCCTTCTTCTCTCCCTCGTCCTCTCCCCCTCCTCTCCTTTCGTTCACCCTTCTGATCCCCTTTTAAAACCCTGCTTCCTCCCTACTCTCATGCTCCCCCTTTTCTAACCACTCCTTCCCCTTTCCCCACTCTCCTTCCTCTGCCTATTCTCTCCCTTCACTCCCCCTTTCGATCCCATTCTATGACCCTACTTCGTCCATTCTCCCATGCCCCCCCCTTCTGACCACTCCTTTCCCCTCCCCTCCCCTCTTTCTTGTTCTCCCTCTTATGTCTCTTCTCTCCTTTCGCTCCCCTTGGTTCCTTGCTTCTCCCATATCCCTCCTCTTCTGACCCATCTTTCCCCCTCCTCTCCCTACCCGCTCCTTCGGCTACGCTTCACCCTAAATCTTCCTCCCCCTCTTCTGATTCTTCTCCCGCTCTTCCCTCTATTTCCCCTCTCCCTCCCTTGCCTCTCCCGTACCCCTTGCCTACCTTGCCGCCCCTCCCAAGGCCATGTTTCCTCTCGTCAGCCTCTGCGGTAAACACTTGAGGGTATTGCCGACTTACGCTGCATTGTTTTGGTGCTCGCCTTATCCTTTTACTCTGCTTTGAATGCGTAATTGACAGGGGATAGACAGACGGCGGCGGTGATGGTGGCAAAGGCGGCAGCGACGGGAAAGCAGCAGCAGCAACAACAGTGAGGTAAGTAAGAGCATAACTTAAGTAAGATAAGTAAGACGAGGAAGATATGATGCAGATGTTTTTTTTTGTTGCGGTTTATCTTGATTGCATTTACGTTTCATATCAAGGTGATTGGTTAGTTTCTTTCGCTTATGTATATCAATGTGTATGTTCGTAATAGGTTCCGTGCAGTCTGTGAAGGTAAACTATTTTGAGATGTCGATTTTATTTACTTTACATATCAAGTGAGCAGAGTAAAAGGTGACTGGTTAGTTTTTTTCGCTTACGTATATCGCTGTGTATATTCTTAATGGTATTCGTGAAGTCTGTGAAGGTAAACTATCTTAAGATGTTTTGATTTTATTTACTTTACATATCAAGTGAGCAGAGCAAAAGGTGATTGGTTAGTTTCTTTCGCTTACGTATATCGCTGTGTATATTCTTAATGGTATTCGTGAAGTCTGTGAAGGTATACTATTTTGCGATGTTTTCATTTTATTTACTTATTTATGTCCAGTGAGTATACAGTACAGGCTTTCTGGTTAGTTTCTCTCGCTTATGTATATTGTTGTGTATGTGCTTTAAAGTATTCGTGTAGTCTGTGAAGGAATGCTGTTTTACGTGATTCAAGTAACTGCTTTTCGTCCGACTCTCTTAAGCTAGGTATTCTGTGTGATCCAATTGCCTTTCACCTCCACAACTTGTAGCACTCAACAGTTCCTTCCTTCTTAGCTTCCTTCCTTCCTTCCCTTTCCTTTCCTTCGATACATCTTCTGTCCCACGTGGTTTACCAAGTTACCAATCTTTTCCTTTTTTCTCGTTGTTTATCCTCGCATTCCAGTGTAATCTACGGAGGTATTCTGCCTGGTTTCACTGTCTTTCGCTCGCCTGACCGCCTGATGGATTCCCCACCTCCTTTACCAAGTCACCGCTCTTTATCTAGTTCTGGTGTTGCTTGGTCTCGCGCCCTGTGCAATCTCCGGTGATGTTCTGCTTGATTTCACTTCCTTTCGCTCGTCTGAAGCACTCAACATCGCCTTTAGTGTGATATACCAAGTCAACGCTCTTGTCCTGGGCCCGTATTCTTAAACATTTCGCCTCTCGTAGAAGTTGTTGGGACTTTCATGGACTGTTTCGTGACGCCAGTTATATATGCTTTACCCGACTTCTACATCTCAAACGGGGGAAGTCACCCATGAAAACCAGGTCAATCTTCTCTATGGCCGTGGGAAATAGTCGCAATGAGAGTCCGATGCGTTAAAGAATATTGGCCTTGGTTTTGTTTTTGTTTGGTCTCGTTATCGTGCAGTGATGTACTTTGCTTGACTTCCCTGCCCTGAACACATGAAGCACAACACATCCGATTTCTGTTTCCCACGTGCATGAAATTAAGTCACCCGTCTTTTTCGTTGCTATTAATATGCTTGGAGTTCATGGATGATTTACAAGCGATCTCATCCTGAACACATGAAGCACAACACACCCGATAACTTTTTTCCCAGGTGCATGAAATTAAGTCAACCGTCTTTTCCGTTGCTATTAATGTGCTTGGAGTTTATTGATCATTTACGAGCGATCTCAAAGGTATTCCAGTTATACTTCTTTGCCTTTCGCCCTCCTGGAACACTCTAGTACGCCTATTTCACGAGGAACTAAGCCACTGAGCTGTTATCAATCCTGTTCGGTCGGTAAATATTAGTACATCATCACTGCCATCCATCTCCTTCATTTTCACCCCATCACTCTTCACCCATCACCTTGTCCCCACGTCTGACACACCTTAACCATCTCTCCTCTCCTGCCGTCCCCCTCTCCCCCACAAAAATCACACAAACTATCTCCAGCCTTATCGCAACATCTGTCTAGGCCTATTTATCTCTCCTAATATCTCAATACCTCCTTCCCTTCCCGCCACAGACACTTCACGCTCTCCCAACAAGTATCACACAAACTATGCAGCCTCCTCGCCACCTCTGTCTTTATTCATCTCTTCTCTCCTCTCGTCCTTCCCATGTATCTCACAAACTATCCAGCTTCATCGCCACGTCTGTCTTTCTCTATCTCTTTTCTCCTCTCGTCCTTTCCAAGTATCACACAAACTATCCACTCTCATCGCACCGTCTTTCCACTCCTATTTATATCTCTCCTCTTATCCCTTTACCCCCTTCCCTCCCAGGCCCTTCTCCGCCCCTCTCCAGCTGCCTCGCTCTACCACCCAATATCAGCCCCTTCGACTTCCTGGCAGAGAACTCCTCCACTGCCTGTGCCTCGGCCCCAACCACCCCGCGGCGCTCATAAACAGTTTACAGGATGATCACTTGAACTCCGAGCAAACAGCCGCCGAGAGGAAACCAAGCGTCGTAGCGTTGGGGGAGGGAAGGAGGGGATAGATGTGGGGGATCGAGGAGGGGGCGTAGGAGGGTGAAGCCAACTATCAGCCCTCCACGAAGCCTATTAGTGTCTGTTTGCGTGGGTGAGGTGAGGGGGACGGGGCAGCAAGGTCAGGGAAGCGATTGGCAAGGGGAAACATAGTGCCGGCTAAGGTATACAGGAGAGCGGGAGGCTGGGCGGAAGGGAGTGCAAGGGGAGGCTGTGGGATTGAGATTATACACTTGCGGAAAGAAACAGGAGGCATGCAAGGCGGAAGGGTGGGCGGGAAGGGGGCCGCGAAAAGTTATGCTGCGTTTATAGAGGCGAGAAGGGAAGAGGGGAAAGGGGAGTGGTGTGAATGGGTAGGTGAGTTTTTTTAATATATATAAGGAGTGGATGAAATGGAGGCGGAGGGTGAGGGATGAGGGGATCAGTATGTTATGTAAGGGTGTGTGGTATAGGTGGTGAAGGAAAGGTATGTGTGTTTAAGTGAGTGTGAGGGAGGGCGGTGCTCGGGAGAAGGAAGGAAGGGAAGGAGGAAGGAAGGAACGAAAGGGAAGGAAGGGAGGAAGGGAAGGAAGCAAGGAAGGAAGGAAGGAAGGAAGGAAGGGAGAGAGGGAGGGAGGAAAGAATAAATCAATGAAGGAAGAAAGGAAAGGGAGGGAGGGAGGGAGGGAGGAAGGAAGGAAGCAAGGAAGGGAAAGGAAGGGAAGGAAAGGTAATAGAACGGAAGGACGGACGGACGGAAGGAAGAAAGAAAGAAAGAAAGAAAGGAAGGAAAGGAAAGGAAAGGAAAGGGAAGGGAAGGGAAGGAAGGAAGGTCAACTGAGGGCAGGTAAGGAGGCTGCGAAAATTCTCCCTTCTTAAAAACTTTCCCACCTTGTCGCCTCATAACAGCGACGCGCCTCCATGATTATGATTCCCATGCGCCTCGCCGTAGCTCAGGCCAAACGCCGCCATAACGCCCGCTCGATTTTAGCATAATACTCTCTCGCAGGCTACGTTGGAATTTCTTAACCTTTCCCTCTTAACACGATGCAGCGACAGACAGACATCACGCCCCTCCATTCCCTTGCATAAACATAACACCATCCCTTATCTCATCTCAACATATACAGCATCTCAGCTCAACATATAACATCATCTCTCATCTCAACACTTTCAGCATCTCAAATCTCAACACTTACAGCATCTCTCATCTCAACACATAAAGCATCTCTCATCTCAACACTTGCAGCATCTCTCATCTCAACACATACAGCATCTCATCTCAACACTTACAGCATCTCATCTCAACACTTACAGCATCTCTCATCTCAACACACAACAGCATCTCTCATCTCACGTCACTAAACATGTCATAACTATCACCTCCCAAGCTCACTTCTTTTCCGCCTTCAAGATGAAAAGATAACTCACTTCTGACGCTCACTTCATATTCTCTTCACTTCTGTCTTTTACTTCTTTTCCGATCGGCACTTCTCTTTCTCTCCTCGCCTCCTCCTTCTCCTCCTCCTCAATCACATCTCCTCCGCCATTCCTTCAGCCTCTTCATCACCCAACTCCTTTATTTCACGTCTCCCTAATGTTGTCTTACGACCCTCTTACTTTCCTACTTCTCATGATTTTGTCCCTTCTCTCTCGTCAATAAATCTCCTTTACTGCGCCTCTTTTTACTTCCTTTATCCTGTTCTCTCATCAATCTTTTCTTTTATTTTCCTCTTCTCATTCTCTTACATCAATTGGTTTCTCCATTTCTCAGCCTTTTTTTTCTCTACGCTCCTTTTCAATCCCTCTTCCCTTTTCCTTCCTCTATTCTCTCTCTTCTTGCTCTTCTTCTTTCCCTTTCCTTACGACGCTCTCTCTACTCACTTCCCTTGATCATCTCCTCCCTCCTCTTCCTCACGCTTTCTTCGTTTTCTTCCTCTTCATCCTCCGCCTTTCTACGCATCACAGATACCCTTAAAACACTCCTTTGCAGCTCCTTTCACTTTCTTTATCGCCAACTTTCATTATTCCCCCGCTCGCTAATGGTCTTCCCTTCTCTTTTCTTCTTGATGCATCCTCTCCTTCCACTATTCTCCTGGTAAAGTAAAAACACCTCCCCCCCTCTCTCTCTCTCTCTCTACTTCTCATTTTTTTCCCTGTTCTCCTGGTCGCCAAAATACATTCCTCCGTTCTCCTCTTCTTTAGTCTTCTGCTGCCTCCCCCTCCTATCTTCTTGCTGCGTCTCCTCTACCCACTGCTCTCCTGGTAACCTAAATTCACTCCCCAGATCTCAATCCTTCTCCCGCCCTACGCACGCAGCTCAGCACCGCCCGAACTCCCCAACTTCCAGACATCCCTTCGAGGCTTCCAACTTGGCCGCCGCAGAGTTTCGGTGTTCGTCGGCCCGTGTGGTTTTCGGGATAATTATGTGTCTGGTCAGAGTGGATTCAGCGTCGATATGTAATACAAGACCCGGGGCCCTGAGTACACAAGGGATGTAGACTTTAGGGTTCTTGTTAACTAGTATCTGCCATCTTTGTTCATGATTTGGGGCAGTTCGTTATTAGTCGTCTCTCTGTCTTTGTATGTCCGTATTTTGATCTGTTTTTCTGTTTGTGTTTTTACCTGTTATTATTATTATTTTTTTTTTTACATCAGAGGACACGGCTCAAGGGCAATAAAAGGAGTACAAAAAAAAAAAAGCCCGCTACTCGCCGCTCCTATAAAAGATAAAAGTAAAGAGTAGCCAAAAGAGAGGTCAAGAGAGGTCAGGGTATGTATTTTTGCCTCTCATTCTTTTGTGTGTTTGTATATTTTCCTGTCTTTCTGCTTACCGTGTGTGTCTGTCTGTTTGTTGCATCGGCGAGTAAGAGGACAGACAAACACATTCACACACACTGCTATCAGGACACCCGAAATTGACCTATCTTTCGGCCACTCCTCTTGACTCTTTTGTAGGAGCAGCGAGTAGCGGGCTTTTCTTCATTAATGTTTTTTTTTTTTTTGTCCTTGAACTGTTTCCTTTACTGTAAAACCCCCCCACCTCCGACAATGCCCTGACCCCCTGAGTCTGCCAAGGTTCTCAGGAAATTTGGCGAAGACTTGCCACACCACTCTCGTCACCGCCACCTCCTACCAACCGACGCGCCTCCCCCTACAGGATTCACCAGGCATCACAATATAGTTACCCCCATCAGTGCGCCGCGTACCGATAGCTATAAACTAAGTGCAGCGCCGGGGATAGTGCGGATGATAAACAATATGCAGCAGTGATAGCCCTGTCAACGCAAAGGGCCGCGGTGGGGATTAGGACCTCGCCGCTGTCCTCTCTGCCCCCATCACATCATCCCTCATTCCCTTCTGTCTCCACGTTTAGCATTCCTCTACCCTCCCTAACCATCCCCCTTTCTCCCTCTATTTTATTATAGCCTTGTATTAGTTTTTTAATTTAATATGAGTAAATATTCGGTCTAACGGCTGCCAAATATTAACAAACCTATAACCATTATCATCAGAACACACACACACACACACACACACACACACACACACACACACACACACACACACACCAGGCAGCTTCCGAGACTTGCTGCAGTAAAGAGAGTAGCGGCAGCAGCAGCGGCAGGAGCATAATGACTTTGGACGGAGAGCAGCAGCCGCCCGTAAAGCCTGTGGCGGGCGGCGGCGCAGGTGCTTCACGCCGGCGGTAATGGAATTGGCCAGGCTGGTGAAGGTGGTGGTGGAGGAGGAGGTGGTGGAGGTGGTGATGGGGGTGGAGGAGGAGGAGGAGGAGGAGGAGGAGGAGGAGGTGGTAGTGGTGGTGGTTCTCGCCCGCCCCGCCATAGGTTTGCAAGGATTTATGTCTCCAGTTGAGCCCCGCCCCGCCCCGCCCCTGTGTGTGTGTGTGTGTGTGACTATATGGACTACACACACACACACATACACACACACACACACACACACGTTGCAGGGATACATGGAGGGGAAAATAGCGTCCACATTAATGATATAAAACAGAGAAAATACTTAATTCATGGCGCTATTCTTTACTTCCTCATCCCCTTCCCTCTTCCTCCCCTTCCCCCTCTTTTCTCTCCACCTCCATCACCTTCATTTTCTAACCCATTCCCTGCTCATGCTACCTTCCTCTCAACCAACCACCTCCTTCCCTCCTCCCTCTTTCCTCATCTATTTCCTCCGTCTCCCCTTATTTCTCCTCCCCTTCCCCATTCCTATCAGTTCTCTCTGCACCCATTTTCCTTCCCCTCTCATTCCGCCACCTCACTCAGATCAAAGTCCTCCTCCTCCTTTCCATCTCCTTCGCCTCCCCCTCTGTCCAGCCCTATTACCTCCGTCTCCCCTCATTTCTCCTCCCCTTCCCCATTCCTATCAGTTCTCTGTCCACCCATTTTCCTCCCCCTCACTCAGATCAAAGTCCTCCATCCCCTTCCATCTCCTTCGCCTCCCTCATCACTTTCACTTCTTCCTTCTCCTCTCCCCTCCAGTCCCGAATCCCGATCCCGCCATCCCACACTTTGGGGAGGGAGGAGGGGGAGGGAAAGGACGACCTGTTTCATTTTTTCCTCCATCCGTCAACGTAACAGTCACCTCCACTTTGCCTAAACCCCTTCCCCCCCCCTCCTTCCCATCTCTCTCTCCACTCTCTCTCTCCTCTCTCTCTCTCTCTCTCTCTCTCTCTCTCTCTCTCTCTCTCTCTCTCTCTCTCTCTCTCTCTCTCTCTCTCTCTCTCTCTCTCCACACACACAAACAAACAATAATGATCTCGGAAGTGCTTAATTAATTGATTAGAAGCTTGCATCACGGATATCAACAATGAAATTACTCTCTCTCTCTCTCTCTCTCTCTCTCTCTCTCTCTCTCTCTCTCTCTCTCTCTCTCTCTCTCTCTCTCTCTCTCTCTCTCTCTCTCTCTCTCTCTCTCTCTCTCTCTCTCGCTCAAAGTAAGGCAGATCCGCCAATTAATCCCCGGAGAGGTAGACGTCGAGGCAGGTATTAGTTGCTGTGTGTGTCTGGAGGAGAGGGGACGAGAGGATAAAAGATGAAGAGAGAAAAAAAAGAACAGACAAATGAAGTGAAAACTAGCACAATGTGGAGGTCGCATTCATTGAGATTTAGTTAGATATTTAGATTAGGTGTGTAGTATTGGTGGGAATGATGAAAATGTATATCTTTGTCTAAGGGGAAGGAAAGGTATTATGGGAGAGTGCAGAGCCTAAGGCCACTCCATAGTTAACAATGACGAGTGGGACCCTCAACCAAGACCAAGACCGAGACATAAGTTTAAAAAAGCCTTCCAAGAGTGTTTACAACGGTTACATCATACTTCATCCTGCGCGAGAGCCGATACCTGAGACCTTTATAAACCTTTTCAATGGAGAGGAGATGGAGGTGACGGTGGAGATCCCAAAAGACACGACGAGGAAATGAGGTAAAGACAGACTGGTCGGTATTCCCAGACGCTTCCGCCTCTCAGATCAACTATTTCAAAAGGTCGAAAAGGAGAGCAATCGGGTTTTAATGAGTGTTTATTTTAGGATCGTGGTGCGGAAGGTCAAAGAACAACTCGGTCATAAAAACACCCAAAGAAATACCCAGAAATTCTACGGAAGCGTTTTTGAATTTGTGTCATTAAGCGCCGACATGTTTAATTAACCCCTTGGCTGCGGATTTCCTACAAGAAGACATTACCAAGCTACAGGAGTGGAACAAAAAGTGGCTGCTACAATGAAGAAAAATGTAATGTCATGCATCTTGGGAGGTTAAATCCAGCATACCAATACCACGTGGGAAACACTCCACCATCCACCACAGAAGCAGAGAAAGACCTGGGAGTACATGTTACCAGGCTACCAGTGACGGCGAAATCCGTGCCAATCGCAGCGGAGGGGTTAAGAATATGGCCCAGAGACACTAACGCAGCGGCAAGGGGTGAATTTATTGATGTGATTCGAGGGCACATCACTTACTCGAGACACGATTCAGGACCTCACAGCCTCGACACACCCGGGAACACAATGCTACACAAGGATACTGCGAGAGACAGGTCAGCCTACACATGGTACCTCCTGTGAAACATTTAATTCCCATGTGTCTTCTCCGCCAAATAAACTGAGCCGAAGGTGTATTTTCATAATGTTCATCTTTCATCCAGGGAAGACGCGCCAGCTGGCAGCCTCCTATGAATGAAGGGCCGTGATGTTTGTGTCATAGGGGGAGGAGAAGGGAGGGGAGCGCGGCCAAGGTTAAAGGGGAAAGGAGGAGGAGGAAGAGGAAGAGGTATTAATACATCTTGTGGTGGTGATGGTGTGTGTGCGTGTGTCTAACGTTGCTGTTGCCTTTCTATTTGTTATTGTTATTGCTGCTGCTGTTGCTATTGCTGTTGTTGATGCTGGTGGTAATGGTGGTGCTGACCTGACCACCGCCAAACAATGCATCACAGACCAAGGCCGGAGGAAGCGAGCGGCAAAGACCCTCCGGCACAGACCTTTCCTTGACCGCCTCGTGCATACCTCCCGCTGCAATCATTGGTCTGTTTACCTTCAGGAGGCCTCCATCCCTCGCCTCCTCACCTCCGCCCCACCGATGACGAAAAAGGTAAACAAGCTTCGCAGTGTTGCCAGCAGGCGCACCGAGAGCCCATGAAGCGCTGGTCCCTGCCACACAACATCAAGCTACACAACACACGCAAACAGAGGCATCAGGAAGGCTCTCTCTGTGTCCACGCCGGGCCGCCCTTCCGTGACCACCACCCACACGACCAAACACATCACCGGGAGTGCTAAGAGAAGGTCCACGTCAGCCAACCCTGGTCCTCCTCTCTCACAAAATGCAACACCACTCCAAGAAGCATCACCTCTTCTGACCCCACCACAACATGTCTATCAACACCAACAAGAGTCTTATTACAAAACATTTCGTTGTCAAGGTACCCATATTGGCCAAGGCTTTCGTAGGAGTTATGGGCATTTCCAGTAGTAGTTTTATGACCCTGGTGGTAGTTTGACCCTTCCTTTGAACCTGAAGAAACACTCATTAGAACCCGATTGACCCCCTCTTTGACCTTTAGAAATAGCTGATATGAGAAGCGAAAGTGTCTTATATTACCAACTCAACTGTCATCACCACCACCACCAGTATGACACCCCCCCCCCCCTCCCCGCTCGTGAAATCATCAGTCCCCTTTCCCTTCCCCCCGACACACCTTCACCAGCCTTTCTCACCACCACCACCACCGCCTGCACGACTCACCTCCCTTGCCCCCCCTCCCCTCACGTGGAAATCATCATCCGTGGCCGCCACCGTCCCCGTCTCCCTCCCGTGCAAAGTTTCTCTGGTCCGCGGCGGGATCCTGCAGTAGACGCCGATTAGCATTTAGATGGAGCAGTATCCCCTGGAAGCGTCCGAACCACCCCCTCCTCCTGCCGCCTCTCTCCCTCTTCCTCCTTCTCCTTCTCCTCTCCCTCCCTCTCTGCTGTGGACCTCAAGATAACCTTTTTTCTTTCTAGGGCTGACCTATCTTCGTTTCTTTTCCGCAGCGCCTTCTCCTCCTCTTCCCCCTCCTCTTTCCTCTCTACGCTTCCCCTTGTGATGCTGGGTGGAGTGAATGGTGGAGTGATGGTGCGGTTGAGTGACGAGTGGCGTTTGTTGGTCCAGAAGAGAAGGAGTGATGGAGAGAGTGAAAGGAAGTGAATAAGTGAGTGAGTGAGTGAGTGAGTGCATGTCTAGAACT
Organism: Eriocheir sinensis; assembly: GCF_024679095.1. Taxonomy (NCBI): domain Eukaryota; kingdom Metazoa; phylum Arthropoda; class Malacostraca; order Decapoda; family Varunidae; genus Eriocheir; species Eriocheir sinensis. The sequence goes on from NC_066516.1 coordinate 23,872,215, forward strand.
GAAGAAAAAAAAGGAAACAATATGATACGCCATGATGAGGTGTGAAAGAAAATTAAGAAAGAAAAACAAGCAAACGAAGAAACAGTGGAGATGGGGAGAATCTGTGTGCATGATGACAGAAAGATTCCGACACACATAAACAAACAAACGAACACAAGAGAGGGGAGGGGAGATAAGGTGAAGCGGGGTGAGGAGAGGGAACGGGAAGGGGAGGAGAGGGGCGAGGAGGGGAGGGGATGAACGGGAAGGGGAGGAGAGGGGCGAGGAGGGGAGGGGATGAACGGGAAGGGGAGGAGAGGGGCGAGGAGGGGAGGGGGTGACTGGGGGGGGGGGGTACCAGAGCCTGCGTGCGTGATCCTGTGAATTCTTACTGGTCTGTATTTGCCGCGTTCCTCATTACGGGAAAGCTACGCGCGGAAAAAAGAGAGAATAGAGGAAAGGAAATAAAAGAGGAACAACACACACACACACACACACACACACACACACACACACACACACAGACACACACACACACACACAGAGGCAGCAACAGCACTTCAAAAGATTCAAACCCATTAATTAATTTCATTGCACTTGCAGCGTTCCTTCCCCTTCCCTCCTTTATTTATTTCTTCACTCCCCTTCTCCCTCCCCTTCCCTTCTTCTCCCTCCCCTTTTATAATCTATTTAACAGCTCTTGAACTGCTTATACTCCTCCCCCTTCCCCATTATTTTTTTTTACCCCCTCTCTTCTTGCTCCCCTTCCCCTCCTCTTACTCCTATTTTTTTCTCTCTCCTTCCCATTCCCACATCTCTTCTTCCTCCTCCTCTTCTTACTCTTCTTCCTTCCCTTCTTCCTCTCTCCCTAATTCCCCTTTTCCCCGTTCCTTTCCTTTCCCTTCTCTCTCCTTCCAATCCCTTCCTATCCCCATCCCATCCCATCCCTTCCCTTCTGTCCCCTCCCCTCACTACTCTTCCCCCCAACCCTCACGGCCAGGTCCCACTTCACACTAAAAACAAAAACACACACACACAAAAAAAAAACTTTCTGCGGAAGAGAATGACACAAAGCAGAACGGTCGGCCACCTGTCTGCTCCCACCTGGCGGGCCGCAGCAGGTAACCCGGGCCACAAGTTGCAGGCTGGGTCGCGTGGGCCGAGTGGGGCTCATTAACACGCCGCCGCTGCCACGCTTCCCGGATGGTCGGTCCCTCTCACTCTCGAGGCGTATAATACGGTTTTGATTTCTCCTGCAGGCTCGTAATGGTGTGTGTTACAATGGGAGGAGGGAAGGGGAAGGAGGAGAGGAGGGAAGAGAGGAGGAGAAGGGGAGGGGAGGAGGAGAAGGAAGAAGGGAGGAGACGGGACGGAACGGGTAGGGATGGGAGGGGATGGGAAGTGGGGAGAGGAGGGGAGGGGAAGGAAGAGAGGAGGGAAGAGAGGAGAATTGGAAAGGAGGAGGAGGGAAGGAGGAGAAGGAAGAAGGGAGGAGACGGGACGGAACGGGTAGGGATGGGAGGGGATGGGAAGTGGGGAGAGGAGGAGGGGAGAGGAGGAGAAGAGAGGAGAGGAGAGAAGCAAATGAAAAGGACAAGAGATAACATGAGGGGAGAGAAAAGATAACAGGAAAGGAAAGGAGATACGAAGACGAGATAAGAAACAAAACGAGAGGAAAGGAAAGGAAGAAGAAAAGATGAACAGACAAGGAGGTGAGGGTGAAGAAGCAAAATAGGAGAATTGGGGAATGAAAAATAAAGTATAGAGAAGGAAAGGAGAAGAGGATAAAAATAAAATACTAAGAAGCAGAGTAAAAGAGGAGACGAGAAGTGAAGAAAGGGGGAGAAAAGGAGGAGGAAGAGGAGGAGGAGGAGGCAAGGAACAGTAGAGTGGAGGATACCAGAAGAGAAAGGAAGTGAAGGACGAAGAGGAGGAGAGCAGAGTAGGACAGTGAAGGATGAAAAAAAAGAGGAGGAGAATACGAAAAAGGAGAGAGGAGAGGAGAAGGTGGAGAAGGACGAAAAAAGAGAAGGAGAATACGAAAGAGGAAAATGAAGGAGAGAGGAGGACGAAGAGGAGAAAAGAGGAGCAGGAAAGTGGAGGACGAAGTGGAGGGAGGTAAACGACAGGGCGCACCTCCACTCAGGGCGATGAGGAACCATTGTGAGCAGCGTCCCCTCATGACTTTAATGTGTCTGGCGAGGATAAACCTTGTTCGCGCGCTCCCAAGGGCTGCGGGAGTTGTTAGACCCAAATTAGCATAGTGATATAAGGGTTCAGACAGGGAGGGGCCGGGAGTGGGGACGGGGAAGAGTAGACAAGGCAAGGGGAAGGATAGGGATGGGTAGGGATGGGTAGGCGAGGGGAAGGGAAGGGAAGGGTTAACATTCAGGCATTCCAAGCTCTCTCCCTTTCGTGTGTGCAAGTCTGTTTACCTCTAACAAACCAACCTCCACAAACGCCATCACCGCCGCCGCCGCCGCCGCTGTCAGGTATTGCACAGGGGTATTTCTGAGACAGGGTTATTTTGTGCGTGTTCATAGGAGGGTTAGGTTAGGATAGGTTAGGTTTGAGGGGGCGAGGTTACCATCAGGGAATTGCTATTAAAAAGGGCTTGGTTACTGTTTAAGGAGGTGTTTTGGTTACCATTTGAAGGGAGACAGATCAATAGTATTATAAATGGACTGGGTTACTGTGGGCGGGGGCGTGGAGACTTGTATTTAGGTGACATTACTTAGACAAGGTTACATTAGTTGCGTACCTCACCTCAACAAGAAAATGGGAGAAAGAGAGGAATAAAGGAGCAGGAGGAGGAAAGAGGGGGTGGGAGTGCACTGTTTGGGAACCTCACCTCAACAAGAAAAGGGAAGAGAGAGAGGAATGGGTGAGCAGGTAGAGGAAGAGGAGGAGGAGGAGGAGGAGGAGGGAGAGGGGGTGCACGCTGCCAGTTACTCACTCACCCACTCACGTACACAACGCTCACCCATCAATCCACCTCCCCCTCACCAAACCATCCCAATTCACAACGACATCCAAGACACACCCAACGCCAAGAGACATCCCCAAGTGCATCAGACATCACAGAAGGAAAGACACACAGGAAACAGTAATACTAATACCACAAAAATTCCCTCACTCGCGTCTTCCTCCTCCTTCTCCTCCTTCTCTTCCTCCTCCTATTCCATCGGGTAAGCGCAGCGCGAGGCAACTTTGTTTTCCCCCTGACAAGCTGAGTCGTCACGGGATCGGCGGTTCACCATGGCCGCTTTCTTTCCAATGCAATAGACAATCATGCAAAGACCTAAAGGGTGATTGCTCTCGTGGGGGGTGAGGTGAGGGAGGGAGGGAGAGGACAGGCACCCACACAGAGGAAGAGCAGTGTTTGGGGAGGAAAGGGGAGGGCCTGGGGAGAGAGGAGGGGAACAAACACACACACACACACAGAAAAAAACCGTGTTGGGGAGGAAAGGGGAGGAGTTGGGGAAGGTGGGGACAGCGAACGAGGGAGATACATAGTTAAGGATAGAATGATAAAAGGATATTGGTAAAGAGGGAAAGATGGAGAGAAAAAAACACACATTCAGACTTAGGAGGAGCAGTGTTGGGAGGAGGAAAGAAGTTTCGTTTAGTCGGCGCAACATCTGTGGTCATATGCCGGAGAGAGACAGAAGGGGAAGGAATTATAGGAGAAGGGAACAGATCAGGAAAGGGGAGGGGTTGGCAGGGGGAGGGCAGCGTAACAGTGGGTCGACGTGGGATATGGATAAGAAAGAAGGGAAGGATAGGAAGGATGTTAGCAGAGGTAAAGAAAAAAAGGAGTGAGGAAAGAGAGAAAAAGGAAAGGAAGACGAGCCGAAAAAAAGACTGAAAAGGAGGAAAAAATAGGAGAGACGAGGAAGGATATGGCAGGCAGGGAGAAAGGGTCGGGAGGAGGAGGAGGAGGAGGAGGAGGAGGAGATGGGCAGAGGTAAGGACGGAAAGATGGCGGGGAGGGAGGAAAGGCAGACAGACGGCTTACCCCCTGCGGTCCGGTGATCAAACTTCCATTACCTGTCTGACGGAGGGGCTAAGAGGCTTTGGTCCGCCCTGACGATGAACAGAGGCAGAGGAGGAGGAGGAGGTGAGGCAACAGGCAGTAAAGGTTACATTTTCAAGTTCATACGCATTCGACTTCACTTTTTTTTTCTTTTTACAACAAAGGAGGCAGCTCAAGGGCACACAAAAAAGGAAACAATAATAAAAAAAAGCCCGCTACTCGCTGCTCCTATGAAAAGAACCAAAAGAGGTGCCTGTTCATTTTGGGTCTAAACAGCAAAAGAAAAAAAAAATCTATTGGTGTCAGTAGCGTCTAGCGTGACGTTCTGAATTGCCTTAACAGTCATAAATATTTTCACAACAACGCACGCAACCATCACACACCAAGCACGCACCCCCCACCCTCCTCCCCTCGTCCCACACTCGGCACGCCCACGAGACAAGAACAGGGAAACTTCAGAAGAAAGGTTTCGTCGGGGTAATAGCAATATGGGCTTCAAAAAGGTACATATTGAGAGGGGCATCGAACTGTGTATTGGATGTCAGGACCCCTTAAGGCAACGCTGGGAAGTGGATTCAGTAAACGTTTCCCTGCACGAGTCTTGGTAAAATACGCATATATGCATAACCTGACAAATGAGAATGCGAGGGAAACGAAAACGGATGAAGTGTTTGAAGTTCTCGTTGTTTTCTTTTTAAGGGGGACGGGGGTTGGAATGCCGCACAGAGGAGGAGGTAGGTAAGGAGGAGGGGATACTTTAGACTTGGTTTCCATACATCAAATTCATCACAGGTACAATCGGTTTTCTTTTCTTTAAAGGGGAGGCGGGGCTGGAATGCCGTACTAAGGAGGAGGGGATACTTAAGACTTGATTTCCATACATCATTTTCTCATTTTTTTCGCTTAGAGGGGCCTTTAAAAAAAATGATCCCTGTAGCTATCAGGTTAAAGAGAGGAGGTCGCCGGGAAAATCACATGCAGCGAGCCGACGCCGAACCGAAGCTAAATGAATGCATGAATAAAGGCGCAACACAGATACACGAGTGCAGATTGAATGCGTCATAAACCGTCCGGGTGAGTTCCTTTCCAGTGACAACCAAACATAAATAAACAAAAAGCAAAACAATAAAAATAAGTCTGGAGAATCGTCACTAATGTTGTTTTATTGTCAAGGTGTTTCAGCAATATTATTACTACCTGGAATTACTTAAGTCACCTGCGCACCTGAATTAGCTGTAACCTTCATCCACTTATTTTCTGCGTCTGTCTGTCCGTGTGTGTGTGTGTGTGTGTGTGTGTGTGTGTGTGCAGGTGGGTGGGTGTATAGAACAGCTGTGAACGTATATATATTTCGACGGTTAAAATGCCGTCATGTTCCGTGAGCAAATTGTCGCCATATGTTTTTAGCGGCAATGTTTCCCGAGCGTCAGGAAGCACACGCGCAGCTCCGGGCCGTGTTTGGAAACGTGAGGAAAGAGAAAAAAAAAATTCACGAGTTTTATACAACCGTTTGAGAGATTATGACACAGAAACACACACACGCACACAGACAAACAAGCACACAAGAGATAGATAGATAGATAGATAGATAGAGAGAGAGAGAGAGAGAGAGAATAAATGGCTGAGAACACAAAACTATTAATCACGATACGAAGGTTCATATCAGGACACACTCGAGGTCCACCCATACCCCCCTCCCCTCCTCCTCCTCCTCCTCCTCCCTGGGCGTAGTGCACCTTTAACCCAAGGGCCCAAAAATCCCTCGCAGGCCATACATCACCAGGGGCGGGACACTTGGAAGCGCCGCCCCACTACGCCCACGCCGCGCCCTCCACCACCACCACCACCACCAACAACAACAACAACAACAACGTCTACAAACACAAAACCCAGCTGCCTGCCTGCCACCTGTTCCATGCACTTCCTACCTTTAAAAAAATCTCTATATTATGATCAATCAGCCAGCTACCTAACACCTCACACGTTCCTCCCCTCTTTCAGTCTTTCAAATATGCTCTAATGTAACATCCATCAAGCCGTATTACTTCAAGTGCCTATAAACTATTCCTCTAACAACCACCACAAACTCACGAACATGTTGGTTAAGCAAGACCCGAGAGCGCATGGAGTCTCCCTTTTTGGCTATTGATCTGTTTGCTCTTTAAAGTTAACCCTTCAGTCTGTCAGGCATGTCGAATACCCTTCAGTCTGTCAGTCATTTCCCTCTTTTATACGTATACCCTTCCATCAACGAGTCATTCCTCTGTTATATATAAAAAAATAAAACACTCTTGTCTCCGTCTCGCTATTGTGTTCTTCCTTCCGTCTGCCAGTCATTCCTTTTGTCACATACACTCTGCCGCCTGCTGGTCATTCCTTTGTCACACTCCCTTCCGTCTGCCTGTCATTTCTCTGTTACACGCACTCTTGTCTCTGTCTCGCACTCTCGCTATTCAGTGTTTTTCTTTCCCTCTCTCCTCCTCCTTCTGCTTCTTGAGTCCTCTTCCTTCCTCCGCCTCTTCATTAATTTTAGCCTCTATTCCCACTCTTGCAAATTTCTTCTCTCATTTTCTCCTCTACATCCCTTGCAACTCCCTTCTTTCAACAGCCAGTCATTCCTCTGTCACACGCAATCTTCAGTCTGCGAGTCATTCCTCTGGTACAAACTCCTCCGTCAACCACTCACTCCTCAGTCACAGAGTCAACAACCCCCGCAAAGTCACGCATGTATTGATAGGCGAGACTGAAGAGGCATCGAAGCCCTCAACCAACGCGTTAATTATTGATTCGCCACGCAAGGACCGTCTGCACGCCATTCAGGTCTGCCCCGCTCCAATCCCCTTCCTTCCTCCCAGCCCGCTTCACTCAGGCCCCGGCAGCGGTAAGCATCCTGGCAACAACTCTCCGGGAGGCGCGACGAGGAGGGCGGGGCAGGTGTAAAGCATGACGCGCCTTCTTCGCCTCATCAGGTATACTGTATGAGGGTCGTAGGGTTGGTATTTTAAGACACTTTCGCTTCTCATATCAACTATTTCTAAAGGTCAAAGAAGGGGTCAGTCGGGTTCTCATGAGTGTTTCTTTAGTTTCACGGTACAGAAGAAGGGTCAAACTAACACCATGGTCATAAAACTACTCCTGGAAATGCATACAGCTCCTACGAAAGCCTTGTCAAATACTGCCTTCTGTTTTTTTTTTTTCTCTCTTTCCTTCTCCGCCTCCTGTTCTTTTAGTCTCCCTCCTCCGCCTCTTACAAATTTCTTTTCTCATTTACTCCTCCTTCTCTTCCACCTCTTTCAACTCTAAGGGGTCGTATGTGTTTTCGTTCTTTCTTTCCTCTTTCTGCTTCTTTCGTCCTATTCCCCTCTCCCACCTTCTCTTCCTTTAAGTTCTCATTTTCCACCTCTTATGATTTTTTTCTTACTCCCTCCTCCTCCTCCTCCTCCTCCTCCTCTTCCATCACTTACAATTTTCGTCCCTTCTCTCCTCTTTGTTTCTTGCGTTTTATTCCCTTCCCCACCTCTTCTTTTTTTAGCCTCTTTCTCCACCTCTTACTAATTTTCTCTTTCACCCTTCACAACTCTCTTCTTTTAACAATCTCCTTTCTACATCCATTAAACTCTTCACTCTCCACCTCCTCCACCCCTCTTCTTTCACCTCCCCTTATCCAATCCCCTTCTAGCAACCCCGTTCTTTCCATCCCGCTGCAGGACATATTTCACTCATTCATTATTTTATCATACATTTCAGTGACCTACTTATCCTCTTCCTTCCAATTATGGCTATTCATTTACCTCCTCCTCCTCCTCCTCCTCCTCCTCCTCTGCGGCACCGATGAGAATTACCTGTATTGTGAGGTGCATTGATCAGCAAGAGAGATTAACGTCCTGAATGGATATCAAGATGTGGCAGTGGAGGATGACAAAGATGATTCAGGGGGTGAGAAACTTGCCTTATGAAGACAGGCTGAAGCAGTTAAATCTACACTCTCTAGAAAGGCGAAGGTTGCGAGGAGACTTGATCGAAGTCTATAAATGGATGAAGGGATTTAATAAAGGGGATGTCAATAAGATGCGTATACATGATGCCAATACACTAATGCTTCATATCAAATTCATCTTACAACCTCGAAGACAAATTGGTCACACATGCGCGATTAATAAGTACGACCCCCCTCCCCCCCTCCACCCCCCCACTGTCGCAACGTTGTAAGCATTCCCTCCCCTCCCACCCCTCTCCTCCAACACCGACGAAAATAACGTGCTAATCATACTACTGAGCCATAATTACCAATTCTGGCAAAAGCTCATTAGCAGAAATATTTCAGCGTCGGCTAAATTAGGGAGCAACGCTGCGGAATAATTATATCAGCCCTCACCATAACGCCAGGCCGAGTACACGTCCCTCTGCCCACAGCTTTTGCATACTTCCTTCCCCCCACCCACCCTTTGCTCTCTCTATCGCTGCCCCTTTCCCTCTCCCCTCTCTTTCCCGCCTGTGCCCTACCCTTCGCTCCCTCTATCGCTGCCCCCTACGATGGAGGACAGATAGAAGGCATGTTAAGCTTTTAAACACACACGTCGTACTCAAAATGATATGTTAGATCTTAGCCTCTCCTTAACTTCTCTCTGTCATCTTTAAAAAGCCTTACGGTATACGATGGAGGACAGGAAAAACCGTCATGTTAAGCTTATAATGTACACACACGTCGTATTCAAAATGGTATGTTAGATCCTATTCCTTTCTTTATTCTGCCATAGTTTTTGCTCCTCAATCGTTTGCTTATTGTTTTCTTTCGCCTCCTCCCATTCTCCCTCTTTTTCTGAGTGCCTCCGATTTCCCTTTCTTCTCCCGTTCTCTCTCCTTTCATTCTTCTTTGTATCTTGCTCCTCAATCGTTTTCTTATTGTTTTTTTTCGCCTCCTCCCATTCTCCTCATTTTTCTGTGTGCCTCCGATTTCCCTTTCTCCTCCCGTTCTCTCTCCTCCTCTAGTTTACTGTCTCTCTCCCTTCGGTCGCTTTTTTTTTTTCCTCCACCTCTCCTCGACTTTTACTGTGTCTGTATTCCCGCTCGTTCTCATCTTTATACCGTCTAGTTCTCTTTGTGTGCGTGTGCCTTCTCGTTCGTGTTCCTCATTCACTCGTTACACTTCATCATTCCTTCTTTCTTCCTTTCCCTTCTTTGAGCTCAGTTTGTCTTTGCTTTTCTCTTCTCCTTTACTCTCTACGATCGTCCCGAAACAACTCCCTCCTCATTCCCTTCTATCCTCTATACCCCTCCACTTCTCTCTTCTACTTCAGTTCTCTCTGTCTTTCCTCCCCTTCTCCCTTTCTACTCTGCATCTCTATCCTCGTTCGTTCTCTTCTTTTCCGTCTACTTTTTTTGTGCGTGTCTCTCCCATCGTTCCCGCCTCCCCTCCTCTTCCCCTTTTACTTATTGGACCTCCTCATTCGTTCTTGCATTTTCCTTTCCTTCCCTTGTACTGTCTTTTCCTTCGTTCTCCCCTCCTCTAGTATCGGTCGTCCACAATCAACTCCCTTCCTCCCCATTCTCTTTCATTATTCCCTATCTACAGTCTCACACACTCTCGTTGGCCGGTTCCCACACAGAGGCAGCTTCATCTCTCTTTCTTTTCTTTTCCTCCTTCCTACTCTGTTTTATCTGTCCTCCCCCTCATCGCTCTCTTCTTCTGCTGGGCTGTCCCCAACTTCACTCTTCTTATTCTCTGCTCACAGTCTCACACTCTCGTTGGCCGGTTCCCACACAGAGGCAGCTTCATCTATTCCATCTTTCTTTCTTTTCCTTCCTATGTACTCTGTTTTATCTGTCCTCATCCTCGTATTTGCTCTCTTAGGCTGTCCCCAACTTCACTCTTCTTATTCTCTGCTCACAGTCTCACACTCTCGCTGGCCGGTTCCCACACAGAGGCCGCTTCGTGGACACTCGACGCAGGCATTAACACAGACGCTAAACTGTAAAATGGAGTCAGTCGCGTGCCAACACTCTCGTTCACGGAGCCCGGCATTCCGTAATCAACTCATTCCCACACTCTAACGCCGCGCCAATCTCACGCGATGGCTTCGATCGAGTATTCACCTTCCCCGCTGCAGGAGTTGAAGTAGTTGGTAATGCTCGCGGCCAATCCTCTGCCCTGGTTCCTGGGTGTGTGTGTTTGTGTTTTTCCTTCCTTCTTCCGCTTTGCTATATTTGCACTCTCTTCCCTTCTTCTTCCACTCCTTCTGGTTCATTCGTTCACCCGTTTTCTCTTCCTAGTTTCTGTGTTCTTTCTTTCTCTTTGTTTTATTACTATGTTCCCTTTTTCCACTCTTCCCTGCGTCCACTTATTCTGTTTCCCTTTCTTTTTTTCCTCTTCAATTTATTAACACTCCACATCCTTCTACTCTTCCCTGGTTCATTTGCTTCCTCTGTTTCCTTTTCTCTACATATTTCACGATTTTTACTGCTTTTTTTCCTTTTCCTCTCTTTTCTTCTGACCTCTTCTTTCTCTTCCTACTCTTTCCCTTATCCGCTGCAGTTTCCTCTCTTTCACTCTTCCCCGGTTCATCTGCTTCCTCTGTTTCCTGTTCTCTAGACATCACACGCTTGGTATTATTTCTTTCTTTTCTTCAATGGTTCCTCTGCACTCTTCTTTCTCCTCGCCCTCTTCCTTGTTCCCTCTGCCCTCTCCTTTCCTCCACTCTTATCTGGTTCATCTGCTTCTCTTTCCTCTTTTTTAAACATCTCACGCTTTTCATCCCTTTTTCCCATTCTTCCCTGTTTTTTATCCTATTTCCTCTTCTTCCTATTTCCTTTCTTCCACTCTTGTCAGGTTCATCTGCTTCTCTTTCCTCTTTTTTTGACATCTCACGCTTTTCATCGCCTTTTCCCATTCTTCCCTGTTTTTTCTGCTGTTTCTATCTCCTCCTCCTATTCCGCATTATCTACGCTCGAGTATTACTTAATTAAACTATCAATAAACTATCAATCAGTGCATCTATTTATCTACAACTACCAAAATAAAGTCACCAGCACAACACAAGAAGAAAAAATACTGTTCACATCGAGCTCCCAAATCCTGATATCCCTTATAAGGTGTGTTTTTCATCCTCCTCTGCTTTCTCTATTCACACTTCGCATCGCAGGAAAAAAAAAAAAAATCACCTGGAGATGGATCGGCACCCTCTCGGGTCGGTATTACCATATATATTGACAACTTGCGAGATGAACGGCTACCAGGAAGCCTTTGGGGCAGCGGGAGGAGCAGCGGCAATAGCAGGAGGCCGAAATATACGAGGTAAGTTAACGCAACGCCCCTCGCACAGCCTTCTAGGACAGAGTGGAGTCAATGTTTTTTCGTCTCATCAAGTCTCCTCCTCTTACTGACAGTCTTGAACCTATTAAACTCCGCCGCAATGTTGGCACTCTTTCCATCTTATACCGATATTTTCACGGTGACTGCTCTTTTGAACATGCTAACTGCATGCTGCTTCCGCGGCCCCGCTGCACACGACTCTCTACTCTCGTTCATCCTTGTGCAAGAGTTGACTAGCATCTTCATTCCTTCATCCCTTTCACTAGTAAACTGTGGAACAGCCTTCCTTCCTCTGTATTTCCTCCTGTCTATGACTTGAACTCTTTCAAGAAGGGAGTATCAAGACACCTCTTCAAAGGAAATTATCCTCTCATCTTTTATTCTTTGTGCTGGACCGGCGCTTGGCGCTTTTCTTTTTTTAAATGCATTTGAGCTGTTTCCATAGATATGAAAAAATATCAACACCATCGGACACTAAGGCGAGTAAAAGGTGAGTGTTTCTTAACGCACAAAGCTAACATTCGCGTGTCCCCGCCGCCGGGGACAACACGAGTATTTGCTCATTAGCGGGTGATTCGGATACCTACACAACAATGACGTACTGATAATGTTTTGAACCACTTAGAGCGAGTTGTGTGTAGTAATAGTAGTAGTAGTAGTAGAAGTAAAAGTAGCAGTAGCAGTAGTAGTAGTAGTAGTAGTAGTAGTAGTAGTAGTAGTAGCAGCAGTAGTAGGCAATAATATATCCGCCTTAAATACTTGTTCCCTCAAAGACTCACGGACATAATTAAAGGTGTAGAAATCACACAAACAAGCAAACAAACAAACACACTATTACCTGCACGCGGAAACACACCTAGGAGCCTCAACAAATCATCCACCCAATCAGAGGCACACGTCCAAATCTCAGGTGAGGCGCGCAGGTGATGCAGACGCCGGCCCAGTTTGGCGTTCGGGGCTCGGGCCAAGAAGCGATGCATTATTGAGGCCCCACAAACACACTCCTCCAGCGGCTTTAAATATTTAGCTGGCGAGAAGGTCCATCCTCTTCATCATTTTCCTCCTCCTCCTCCTCCTCCTCCTCCTCCTCTTTTCTTCTTCTTCGGAGGACAACGACGACGAGGACTCCAACAAAAGCAGGCAAGAAGCAGGCAGGTACTATGAAGGCCGGAGGGTTTAGTGACTGGGGGGGGGGGTTAGGAGTGGGGGGGGAGGGGAGGTGGGGAGAAGGGGAGAGTGGCGGGGGGAAGAGAAGGATTAGAAACAGGATGAGGATGAGCTGACACTGGGAGGGAGAAAGAGGGAGAGGGAGATGAGATGGAGGGAGAAGGAGGATGAGGAAAAGGATGATGGTAATATGACACTGGAAAGGGGGAGAGGGGGAAGGGAAGGAGACGGGGGGGGGGGGAGTATATGGCGGATGAGCGAAATGATGACCCCAGGATAGGACGTCACGAGATCTTTGCTTCGTTTTTCTCTCTTTTTCTCTCTTTTCCGCCGAGAGAATCCTACGTCTGAATGGGCATCCGCGGGAACCTTTGTCGTCCTCCTGATGAAGCTCTGACGGATCACCTCCTCCTCCTCCTCCTCCGCTTCCTTCTCCCTTTCCTTCCTTGGTCTCTATTTTTACCCACAAACCCTCCTCTTTCCTCCTACATTCTCTGTCATTCCTCCTCTCTGCATCTTCCTCTATCTTCGCCTTCTTCTCTCCCCTTTTACCCTGTCCCTCCTTTTTCCTCCTATCCCATCTATCATTCCCTTCGTCTAGTTCTCTTTTCTTGGTCCCCTGTTCTATCTTTCCCTTTTCGTGCCCTCTTCCCTTCTTTCTTTCTTTTACTTATTCCTGTCACCTCCTTCCCTTCTTTTTCCTCCAGCCTCCTTTCATTTTCGTCTGCTTCCCTTCTTTGGTCCCTTCTTCTCTTCTTTCCCTTTCCTTATTCTTCCCTTTATCGCCTACTTTCTTGATCACTTTTCCTTTCTGCATCTTCGTTCGTTTCTTTCCTTGGTCTTCTGGTCCAACTCCCTTTGTCCCTCCCTTTCCCTGGACTGCTTATTGCATCTTCATTCTCCCTTTGTTATCCCTTTTTCGCTCCTCCCTTATGTCTCTGGTCGGTATTCTTAGACTCCACCACCTCTCACATCAATTATTTCCGAAGACCAAAAGAAAGATTAACCGGGTTCTCTTAACGTTTTTTTCAGGTTCACGGTACATAAGAAGGGTTAAACTACCACCAGGGTCATGAAACTACCCCTGGAAATGCCCAAAACTCCTACGAAAACCGTGTCAAAATAATGTGTGCTTGAGGGCCGAGATGTTGAAGGATATGGTTCTCTGCCCTAACGTCCTTCCTCCCGCACCCCCATCCTCAGTTTCGTCTTGGCCCTCTCTCATTTTCGTTTTCCTGTCTTTTCCTCTTTCCCTCTCTCTCTCTCTCTCCGTCGGTATAGGGTTTCCTCACTCCCCTCGCTGGTCCAGAGCATTAGTCCCCTTTCATTTCGGATGTTGTTTTCTTCTTCGCCTGCTTTGTATATGTTCAGTTCCTCTCCAGACTTTCCTTACTTGAAACTACTTATCCACCCCACACAGTCTCCGCCCATGCGACTTTTCCTTGTCCCTTCTTCTATCTTCCTTTGTGTCTTGGTCCTGCTTTCCCTTCCCTTCCCTTCCCTTCCCTTCCCTTCCCTTCACTTCCCTTCCCTTCCCTTCCCTTCCCTTCCTTTCACTTCACTTCACTTCCCTTCCCTTCCCTTCCCTTCCCTTCCCTTCCCTTCCCTTCCCTTCCCTTCCCTTTCCTTTCCTTTCCTTTTCTTCCTTTCCCTTCCCTTCCCTTCCCTTCCCGTCCTTCCTTCATATAAAATGTCTCTTTGCATCAATTATCTATATTTTTTACGTCTTAATTATTCCTAACTCTTCCTATTCTTCATAATTCATTACTACCCTGTCTCTCTGCAGCGCCGTTTCCCCTTCGGTGCTTCACTCCCTCACTCCCTTCCTCTCGAATGTTTCTTTGCGTCACTCTTTATTTTAAAATCTTTCCCTTCCCAAATTCCCTCATGCTCTTCATTATTCTTTTTCATTCTGTTTCTCTACTGTCTCTCCTCCCTTTCAGTGCTTTCCTCCTGCTCTTCCTTCCTACTTAACGTCCCTCCTTCACCCCTCTCCTTCCCTCGCTCGAAGGCCCATAATCTCAGACACTTACGGTTTTCACAACTAATATGTCGCGAACAAATATGAGGCTTTAGGACACAAAGGAGGCTGGTCGGTATATCTCATGAGTGTTTTTCTACGTTCATGGTGCAGACGCCTTGTCATATTATCACTAACCCAGGGAAATGTCCACAACCTTTATGGAAGCCTTATCCAAAGTGTGTTAGCTCCGAAATGTTTGAAAATACGGGCGGGGAGAAGGATGGAGGGCAACAGTGGCGTCACGGCCCCTCCTATTGAGTCGGGGCAGACATACCGGCGTGGCACTGGTCTTCCTTTTGTGGACACTGAGGCAGGCTTTGTCCCGCCTCGGCTAAGGTGGGGAGTAGGAGGGAGGGCCGCGCGACGACTCACAGCTGGGCGACACGTGAAAAGAACTGACGACGATTAATGTTGTTACTGATAGTGGTGGTTGTGCTGTTACTTCTACTACTACGACTACTACGACTACTACGAGAGAGGGGGTGGCATGAGTGGCAGGTGCCTGGCAAGAGTCACCTGGTTTACTTTGCAAGGAGTTCTGTTTGCCCTGCTTGCCTAACGCCCACCTTGCCGCCTCTCCTTCTTGCCCTGACTCCATTCCCGCCCTCCTACGCCCTCCCGCTGCCGCCTCCCACCCAGGGCTGTAACTCTCAACCTCCCCTCCCACTCCCTTCCACTCCATGCCGTAACTCCCCTGACCCTCGCTCCCTCCCGCTGCCAATTATGGATATAGAAAGCCAATATTTCATCTCGAGAGACAATTCTGAGAGCAAACGTCAACAAATATCTTGGTCTTAATTGCCTCTTCCCGGGAGCCGCCAGGAGAATCTTTTTCGGTCAAGCGCCTTTAATTCACGACCACAAAATCACATTAAGAAGAACATAAGAACGTAAGGAGTCTGCATGAGGCCGGTTAGCTTATACAAGGCAGCTCCTGTACTCTCAACCCCACCTTATCTCACAATCCATAGCTTTATCTAACCACTTCTTGAATGTATCTATGGTTAGGTTATGTAATGTTGGGCGGCACGAGGCTAACGTAGGATTTTTTAAACGTAGTACTTGTATTTATTAAGTTACGCAGCGTATTGGCTTTTTAATTCCAGGTTTGGTTAGAGGCGTTAGTTAGAAAAGGTGTTTTTTTTACAGAATTAAGTCGCCGTATTTCAAACCCAGTCGTAAAAAAAGTTATATAAAAAAATCCGCAAAACTAACGAACCACGCCTTGAATAATGGATCAAAAGAGAGGTTTAAAAAGTCAGCCGTAAGTTACGTTAGACTAAAGTAACGTTACAAAAGTGTCAACGACTATACAAGATCACATAGATAAAGTTAGGTTAGTCATGTTAGGCTAAGCAGGGTTATGGCGCACAGTTAGATCAGGTAATGTTACGGGTGTTTTCTTTCAATGCTCAGAGCTTACTATATAACTGATACCCAGAGTTTGCAAGTGACTGCTCAACACTTTTTATAATTCTCAACAGCTGTAGCATATGTGTGGGACTCCCAAGATCATTTAAGTTCCGTTTGGTGAGACTGAATAAAGTTTGGTTAACGTTTTTAGGGAAAGGGGATAACGTTTGTTTTGTTTTGGTTTGTTTTCTTGGGTTTGTTTAAGGTAAGAAGGTTTGGTTAAAGTAGGTTAGGTTTGATTAGTGTTTTAAGGAGGATTGTTTTAGTGAAATGTGTTTTGCTTGGTTGGGCTTGGTTTAGATTAGTTGGATTGGGTTAGGTCAAAAGCGATCCAATGCCCTTGTGAAAAGTATGCGGAAAGTGAACGCAGTATTTGTGCACGGAAATGGAGTTGGATCCATCAAGGGGAGTCCACAACGCCGCCAATTTGTGATGCAGAGCCGCTAGGGGAGAGAGGAGGGTGGGAGAGAGCAACAGTCGAGTCCTTGCCCCGTACTGCTGAATATTACACGACTCTGCTTCATGCTCTGCGGTGCCCCGCTTGCAACATTAATGGAGGGTGTAATTACTTAATAATGAAATGTGAGCTAAATGTCAGAGTGTGTCTACATTTACTAATTAAGCCGTACAGGCCACCGAGGTCACTTCTTTACGTGGTGCGTGACACTCTGAAGCCCTTTATGAGCCCGAGTGCTATTGTTAAGACGGGAAAAGGCTGCTGTTGATGTGTGGAGTGAGTCGTAAGTCAGATCAACAACGGAGGTAAGTCTAAGCATATTATGGAGCAGAAAGAGAGAGAGAGAGAAGAGGAAAGGCGAGAAAGGCGGAGGAAGGAGCATTAACAGAGACAGACAGTGACTGAGTGCAAGTTCTAAGCATATTATGAGGCAACACGCACCCACACCCACACTCACACCCACGAATACCTCCCACACCCACGCTCGCACCCACGTATACCCCCCCCCCCCACACACACACACACCTACACACACAACACACAGAGGGAGACGTCAACTGCATGCCTAATTGTGCGAGAAAATTACGGTGGAACACAGGGTACGTAGAGCACTTCCGGCATGAACCCTTCCTTCAAGACCCTCCGTCACACACACACACACACACACACACACACACACACACACACACACACACACCCCTCGCCCCGCCTCGGCCTCGCGTGCAACTGATGGGTACAAAACGCAGCACACAACATTAAAGACACGCTCGCCCTCACGTGCACACAGGCGAAACGGGGCACTTAAAGAGGGATGTGTCACGGCGGAGCTGAACCATGACCTATAAGTCGATGCCACAGGCCGGGCGGGGAGCCTCGGCCTGCCCGCGATGGACAGGAGGGGAAAAAACATGCAGTCCCTCGCAGCCCAAAACATTCGTCCGAGCCATGAATATTAAAACTTGTGCTGAAATTTATGATGACACGTGAATTATGAATGCTGTGGCCGAGTTGTGATTGTACGGGGCACTGTTGTCCTGCGTAGCCATACACACGAGGATGAGTGGAATATGAGAGGTCAGTCAGTCGACCTACACAAGCATGGCAACTCCCGATAACAAGCAATGAACATCTGTCTTCTCCGCCCGCATTTCATTTATTATACATTTGATACTTTGAGTCGAATTTTCACCAACTCTGTGACACCCCGAAGATGAAACGAAGTCAGACTCGGATATACGCAGCACCAAAAGGGGGAAGGGAAAGGGGAGCGATATGAGAGTAAAATCACGATAAAAATTCAGCCGCATCTGAACACGCATAGGAGTCACCAACTAGCACTCAAAAATATGATAAAAAAAATAAAAATACAAAATGAAACGATTCAATACGCCTTTCTCATATTCAATCCACCAATAAACTAACAATCTTATAGTTCTCGGAAGCACACACACACACACACACACACACACACACACACACACACACACACACACACACACACAAAGCCATGGCCACACGACCTTCTGCTATCTATATTCCATCATCGCTTTCGTGCCACAGTTTTCAGCAGCCAATACTCACAGTCACGCACCTCGCCATGCAGCCATCTCCCCTCTCCCCCCTCCCCCGAGCCTGGCACACTCTCCCGCTGATCCCTCGCCCCTGAAATCGACCTTGGACAGAGTGAGGAAAAAAAAATAAAAAGGAAAACGCAGCTGTGGCGCGGTTGTTTACTTCTAAGAGGAGTTAATTATACTGATTTATTATACGTCGTGTTGATGTAAGTGTGGCTAAGCGTTGCCAGATTCCCGTGTACTCAGAACATTGCATATATCGTTTCAGGGCCCTAAAACTATCGTACAAGCACCAATAACGCTCTAGAATTAAAGTTAGTGTTATTAGCGACATGTACGGATGCTTTTGTGGCAATACTGATGAGTAAAAACCGGAAAATACAGTATATGCTAAGTACGGTAAGCTGGTATCTGGCAACACTGGGTCACTGCGGCTACTAACAACTAAGATACCCGTTCGACAGTCCAACACAGAGTCATTGTAAACGGCCAAGCCAAACTATGTTCTCTACAATGATCCGTTACTTCTACTCAATACCAGATACTACTAAAGAGATTTCCTGGAGTTTCCTAAAAGTTCATCCTCCTTTTAATCACCTCGGCCACCTCTTCGGATGCTTTACAGGAGCAGCAAGTAGCGGGCTTTTTTATTTTTTATTATTGTTTACTTTTTTGTGCCCTTGTGCTGTCTCCTTTGCTGTAAAAAAAAAATATCAACGAGAAACATTAGAGCTACAAGGAATTTTCGTCGTATTTTCTGTTTGGTTGGGGAGCTTGCTTGCTGTGTTGGACTGTAAATCTGGCCCAAAGACTAAGGTTCAAATCTAACACTAAGATTAAGCTCCACATTCTTAAACGTATCGGTCTCCCATTACGACTATTTGCTAAGGCCACAGAGATGACTGGCCGGGTTTTCATGGGTTGTTTTCCCGTTCATGGTGTAGAAGTCGTGTAAAATTATCACCAATATCACAAAACAGTCCATGAAAATCCCAGCAACTTCTACGAGAGGCTTTTCAAATAGGCGGACTGAGGCGCCGATACGTTTAAAAATCCGAGCTTAAGACTAAGGTTTGAATTTGAGAGGTACTGGGTTAAACTTAGGTGGTGGTTCCTGGTCAGCGCTCTGTCGGCTGGGCGTCCGTGTCATCGCCTAACAGCTACACACGCACCTCGGGGCCGACAGTCTTGGTCGAGTCAGAACAAGGAAGTGACAAACGAGTCATGAATAGCGAAACAGCTGGCAGGAATTTGCTTTGTTTCTCCAGTTGCCATGAAGGAAATGCTCTGGAAGTGTTTGGCGTTGTTGAGGGGAAGCGCGTGTATGTGTGTGTGTGTGTGTGTGTGTGTGTGTGTGTGTGTGTGTGTGTGTGTGTGTGTGTGTGTTTATCTTGATGAGTCTGGAAGTGTTTGGCCTAGTTGAGGGGAAGCGCGTGTATATGTGTGTGTGCGTGTGTGTGTGTGTTTATCTTGAAAAGTCACAACACAGGAAGTTCACCTCCGCGGCACCCACGGTCCAGCGGCCTCGTGTTGCAATTCACCCAAGACTCAACAGGTGTTCCGGCCCTCCCCCTCTGCCTGTCCGCCGCCCTAACTCACCTGTGATTACCTGCCTCACCTCACACACCACGGGGATACTTGCAACACACACACACACACACACACACACACACACACACACACACACACAAAGAAAATCACTGAATACTCGCAGACGGCGGTTCCCATGCAGGAGCCGCCATTCTCCTGCTATAAATTATCAGAAAAACAGCGGCAATTCTAACTTTCTTGTAGTGAGTTCAGGCGCACGAAGAAAGTGAATGTGTCGCCCGGCCCCTCGGGAACACCATTTCGGCAGCGCAGTGGGAGAAGTTTAGTGCTATAATGAGTGTCGCAAGGGAGGGGGGCGGGGGCACCGAGGACGCGGCTCAGCACCCAACAATCGTGACGTGATGAAGCGAAGAAAAGGAAAGGCGAGCGAGGCGGAGGGCGGAGCAGAAAGAGAGAGGGAGAAGAGGAAAGGCGAGAAAGGCGGAGGACGGAGCAGAAAGAGAGAGAGAAGAGGAAAGGCGAGAAAGGCGGAGGAAGGAGCAGAAAGAGAGAGAGAAGAGGAAAGGCGAGAAAGGCGGAGGAAGGAGCAGGAACAGAGGCAGACAGAGAATGAGCGCAAGTTTAGAGGTAAGATGAGGAGGGCGGATGGAATGGTGGGTTGAAAGGTGAGAGGCGAAGAAACATGAAGCGAGGTAAGAGAACGAACAGGAAGGAAAGGGGAAGACAAGAAGGCAAAGGAGCGAGCGTAATGTTAGACGCGAGATCAAAAGGAGACGTAGGAGAGAGGAGAATGCGGAGAGATGAGTCCTGGAGGTGAGGAAAAGCAAAGCGAGGTGACAGAACGAACACAAAGGAAAATGGAAGACAAGAAAGCAAAGGAGTGAGAGAAAGAATAGGAAGGGAAAGAAAAGACAGGAAGGCAAAGGAGTGAGTGCAAATTTAGAAGCGAAATGAGAAGGAGACGTAGGCGGGAGGAGAATGCGGAGAGAGGAGTTCCGGAGGTGAGGAAAAGCAAAGCGAGGTAAGAAAACTGAAAGGAAGGGAAGGGAAGGGGAAGACATGAAGGAAAAGGCGTGAGTGCAAATTTAGAAGCGAAATGAGAAGACGTAGGTGGGAGAAGAATGAGGAGAGAGGAGTTCCGGAGGTGAAGAAAAGCAAAGCGAGGTGAAAGAACGAAAAGGAAGGAAAAGGAAAGACCAGAAGGCAAAGGAGTGAGTGTAAATTTAGAGGGGAGATGAGGAGACGTAAGCGAGAGGAGAATATTGAGAGTTCTGGAGGTGAGGAAGGTCAAGGAAGGCGAAAAGAGAGATCAGATACGACGGAGAAAGGAAGTTAAGAAGGAAGCAGGTCTAGTTAAGATTAGAGGCGAGATGAGAGGGACAGGTATAATCAAGGTGAGAGAGAATCATAAGTGCTCTCTCTCTCTCTCTCTCTCTCTCTCTCTCTCTCTCTCTCTCTCTCTCTCTCTCTCTCTCTCTCTCTCTCTGGTAAAAGAACGGTTTCACTAAATTTTCCTTTTTCGTGTTTAGTTAAAGGTGTTTTCGGTCCCCGCATTTATTGAACAGATATTTTACATTAGATTTCGTCAAAGGACCGTTTCTCTAAATTCTCCTTTCTCGAGTTCGGTCAAAAGTGTTTCCGATCCTTGTATTTGTTGAGCAGATATTACACGTTAAGCGGATTTCGTCAAAGGACCGTTTCACTAAATTCTACTTTCTCGTTCGCTCAAGGGTATTTTCGATCCTCAAAATCAATTAAACCAATATTTTACGTTAAACAAATTTCGTCAAAGGACCGTTTCACTAAATTCTCCTTTCTCATGTTTAGTAAAAGCTGTTCTCGATCGTCTCATTTACTAAAGGGATATTTTACATTAAGGGAATTTTGTAAGAGAACCGTTTCACTAAATTCTCCTTTCTCAAGTTTGGTCAAAGGTGTTTTCGATCTTCCATTTATCAAACATATTTTTCCAAGTATTTCAAGCTTTGAGGATTTTGTTAAGAGACCGTTTCCTTAAATTCTCCTTCCTGTCCCGATCACCTGCACTCCGCCCCTCCGCTGCCCTTGTCCTTGGCCCACATTCTTTCCGCCTCACCCTCGCTTTGATTAACTCCCTGGGAAAGGTAATTACGTGTCTTTTCATCCTCTCTCTCTCTCTCTCTCTCTCTCTCTCTCTCTCTCTCTCTCTCTCTCTCTCTCTCTCTCTCTCTCTCTCTCTCTCGTAACCTAACACGGGTCAAACTGCCATATACGTCTTCTTATTAATGGCGAGAGAGAGAGAGAGAGAGAGAGAGAGATAAGGGGGGAAGGGGAAAGGGAAGGCTACCTATCTACCTATCCATACCACCTGTTACCTAATCACCCCCTCACTGATGCTCATTTGTCTAAACTTTCTAGATGCTTTTACTAACGACCTACCACGCCTCCGCCTCCACCTCCAACTCCTTCGCCTAACGTCTCAAATACCTAGTCAAGCTTCTCTTCTCCCTTCTCCTCTCTGAACCTTTCTTTCCCTTGCCGCGCCATACCCTAATATCCTTCTTCTTAATCTAATGTCTGATATTTTAAACGTCGAATTAGTCTTCATCAACAACACTGTGGCTGATTTGTATTTTTTAGTCCCGTTTTTTCAAGGCGTGGTTAATTAATTTGTTTTGATGATTTTATTTTTACAAGTCGAATCCGGGTCCTTACCAACGTTGCCAGATTGTCGTACTCAGCCACTTATATTTCCCGACTGCCTACCCCAAAACTGTCTTCTGGGTTCCAATAACGAAACTCATTTATAGTTATCGTAAAAAGAGTTAGATCCTGATGTTTCTTGGCAATAGTTAGGCGTCAGAAACCGGCAAATACTATGTTCGGAGTATGAGAATCTGGCATCGGCGGTCCCTAGAGTTATTCATCCCGAACTCTGTAGGGACTTTGAAATTCCCTGTCTGCTTAATCTTCCTATGCTGTCCTCTTATGTAGTTTTTATCTGCTTCATCTTTTACACTGCCCTTCCGTAACTTCCCCTGTCCTCCTGTCCCCTTAGAACTTAACCCGGAAGCAGCGGGGATCATGTTTCTTAATGGTCCCTCTAAGCGAGAAAAACGAGAAAAAATCACCACTCACACAAACCATTTCATAATATATATCGAAGCATTTGTGATCACTTTATGCATCATCTATTTTGAAGGGTATATATCATGGCACAAATTTGGCCCGTCGCTGCTACCGGGTTAAAGACGGATGAATAGAGCAAGTTCAACGGTAAAAACACGCTCAAAATAATGGAAACGGGGAGATAAGGAAGACCAGGGTAGGGTATTAGCGAAGGGAGAGAAGATTCGATTCGTAATACGGCCCTATGACTGCGTTTGTAATATAACGCCTTAACTGTGAAAATCTAGCACTTCTAACTAACTTGCCACATAACTGTTTATAAATACTAACACGTTGGAAAAATCTGGCGTAACCTTCGCGATGTTAATACCACACTTACCCCACCTCGCCTCCACCTCCATAGCAGTTACAAACGCCTCATATGCAACGGTAAGCTTCCCCTCTCGTTCTCTCCTCCCACTCCCTCTCTCTCTTTTCCGCTCCTCCTATGCACTCTCTCGCTCTTCCCCTGCAGCCGCGCCCCGTTAAAGCCAACACGCTAGAGGGGAGGCCACAGCGTGTTGCAAGTCAGAATGCAAATCACGGTTTTAAAGTTAACCGAACTACATGGACGGCCCCCTGGAGAGATATATAGCAAAGGGAAGAAAATATAGACAGATTTACAGAATTTAAAGAAAGCGATAGATGATGATTAACCCTTATAGTGCCGGAGCCGCCCGGGTGGCTTGGCTAGTAGACTGCCATGATATATATATATATATATATATATATATATATATATATATATATATATATATATATATATATATATATATATATATATATATATATATATATCACTTTAACTCACCGTACGTAATGTAATCCAGTATAACGAAGATTTATTTTCGTTTTTCTCTTTAGTCCGGCCAAGAATTATTAACGTCGCCAACACCAAAACCGTCCGATATGTTTTTTCTTAACTGTCTTTTAAGAGGAAAACACGAGTAAAACAAAGACGAAAAGGAAAGAAAAGAAAAAAATACAGGATTAGTATGTACTCCCTTTATTTATTAGGGTTCTTCTGAAAATTTATCAACCGCTGAAATATTTTTCTTAGCAACTGGATCAACTATATACAAACTCCTTTTATTTATAAGGGTTTTTGAACTGTAAATTTTCTACCGCTGAAATATTCGTCTTAGAAACTGAATCAACTTTATATATATATATATATATATATATATATATATATATATATATATATATATATATATATATATATATATATATATAGATATATATATATATATATAATTGGTCCAGTAGGTAAGAAAAATATTTGAGGTAGAGAAATATACAGAGGAAGCCAAATAAATTAAAGGAGGTTGAAGGAAAAGGAGGGCGTTTACATAGATTTATCAGTTGCTAAGAAAAATATTACAGCGTCAGAGAAGTTTGTACAAGAAAAAAGCCTAATAAATAAAAATAGATTGTATATAGTTTATTCAGTTGCTAAGAAAAAATATTTCAGCGGTAGAGAAATTTACGGAAGAAGCCTAATAAATAAAGGGAGGTTGAAAGAAGAGAATAGCGTTTTCGATACTATAATAAATAAAAGGAGGTTGTATATAGTTAATCAGTTGCTAAGAAAAATATTGCAGCGCTAGAGAAATTTACAGAAGAAAAAGCCTAATAAAAAAAATGAGGTTAAAAGAAGAGGATAGCGTTAAGATAGTTGTTCAGTTCCTAAGAGAGATATTAAAGCATTAGAGAAATTTACAGAAGAAAAATCCTAATACATAAATGGAGGTTAAAAAAAGAGGATAGCGTATATATATATATATATATATATATATATATATATATATATATATATATATATATATATATATATATATATATATATATATATATATATATATATATATATAAATATATATATATATATATATATATATATATATATATATATATATATATATATATATATATATATATATATATATATATATATATATCACTTTAATTCACCGTACGTAATGTAATCCAGTATAACGAAGATTTATTTTTGTTTTTCTCTTTAGTCCGGCCAAGAATTATTAACGTCGCCAACACCAAAACCGTCAGATATGTTTTTTCTTAACTGTCTTTTAAGAGGAAAACACGAGTAAAACAAAGACGAAAAGGAAAGAAAAGAAAAAAATACAGGAATAGTATGTACTCCCTTTATTTATTAGGGTTCTTCTGTAAATTTCTCAACCGCTGAAATATTTTTCTTAGCAACTGGATCAACTATATACAACCTCCTTTTATTTATTAGGGTTTTTGTACTGTAAATTTTCTACCGCTGAAATATTTGTCTTAGAAACTGGATAATATATATATATATATATATATATATATATATATATATATATA
The DNA here is from genome assembly GCF_024679095.1 of Eriocheir sinensis. NCBI lineage: Eukaryota > Metazoa > Arthropoda > Malacostraca > Decapoda > Varunidae > Eriocheir > Eriocheir sinensis. The sequence continues at coordinate 23,897,232 of NC_066516.1, forward strand.
TATATATATATATATATATATATATATATATATATATATATATATATATATATATATATATAATTGGTCCAGTGGGTAAGAAAAATATTTGTGAGGTAGAGAAATTTACAGAAGAAGCAAAATAAATTAAAGGAGGTTGAAGGAAAAGGAGGGCGTTTACATAGTTTATCAGTTGCTAAGAAAAATATTACAGCGTTAGAAAAATTTGTACAAGAAAAAAGCCTAATAAATAAAAGTAGATTGTATATAGTTTATTCAGTTGCTAAGAAAAAATATTTCAGCGGTAGAGAAATTTACGGAAGAAGCCTAATAAATAAAGCGAGGTTGAAAAAGGAGAATAGCGGTTTAGATACTATAATAAATAAAAGGAGGTTGTATATAGTTTATCAGTTGCTAAGAAAAATATTGCAGCGCTAGAGAAATTTACAGAAGAAAAAGGCTAATAAATAAAATGAGGTTGAAAGAAGAGGATACAGTTAAGATAGTTGTTCAGTTGCTAAGAGAGATATTACAGCGTTAGAGAAATTTACAGAATAAAAAGCCTAATAATAAAAGGATGTTAAAGGAAAAGGATAGCGTATATATATATATATATATATATATATATATATATATATATATATATATATATATATATATATATATATATATATATATATATATATATATATATATATATATATATATATATATATATATATATATATATATATATATATATATATATATATATATATATATATATATATATATATATATATATCTATATATATATGTATATATATATATCAATATATATATATATATATATATGTATATATATATATAATGTAATCCAGTATAACGAAGATTTATTTTTGTTTTTTTCTTTAGTCCGGCCAAGAATTATTAACGTCGCCAACACCAAAACCGTCCGAAATGTTTTTTCTTAACTGTCTTTTAGGAGGAAAACACGAGTAAAACAAAGACAAAAAGGAAAGAAAAGAAAAAATACAGGAAAAGCTTCATTTATTAGGGTTCTTCTGTAAATTTCTCAACCGCTGAAATATTTTTATTAGCAACTGGATCAACTATATACAACCTCCTTTTATTTATTAGGGTTTTTGTTCTGTAAATTTTCTACCGCTGAAATAATTGTCTTAGAAAGTGAATCAACTATATATATATATATATATATATATATATATATATATATATATATATATATATATATATATATATATATATATATATATATAAAATTTGTCCAGTGGGTAAGAAAAATATTCGTGAGGTAGAGAAATTTAGAGAGGAAGCTAAATAAATTAAAGGAGGTTGAAGGAAAAGGAGACCGTTTAGATAGTTTATCAGTTGCTAAGAAAAATATTACAGCGTTAGAGAAGTTTGTAAAGAAAAAAGCCTAAAAAATAAAAGTAGATTGTATATAGTTTATTCTGTTGCTAAGAATAAAGATTTCAGCGGTAGAGAAATTTACGGAAGAAGCCTAATAAATAAAGGGAGGTTGAAAGGAGAGAATAGCGTTTTAGATACTATAATAAATAAAAGGAGGTTGTATATAGTTAACCAGTTGCTAAGAAAAATAGTGCAGCGCTAGAGAAATTTACAGAAGAAAAGGCCTAATAAATAAAATGAGGTTGAAAGAAGAGGATAGCGTTAAGATAGTTGTTCAGTTGCTAAGAGAGATATTACAGCGTTGGAGAAATTTACAGAAGAAAAATCCTAATAAATAAAAGGAGGTTAAAGGAAGAGGATAGCGTATATATATATATATATATATATATATATATATATATATATATATATATATATATATATATATATATATATATATATATATATATATATATATATATATATATATATATATATATATATATATATATATATATATATATATATATATATATATATATATATATATATATATATATATATATATATATATATATATATATATATATATATATATATATATATATATATATATATATATATATATATATATATATATATATATATATATAAATAATATAATCCAGTATAGCGAAGATTTATTTTTGTTTTTCTCTTTATTCCGGCCAAGAATTATTAACGTCGATAACACGAAAACCGTCAGATATGATTTTTCTTAACTGTCTTTTAAGAGGAAAACACGAGTAAAACAAACACGAAAAGGAAAGAAAAGAAAAAATACAGGAATAGTATGTACTCCCTTTATTTATTAGGGTTCTTCTGTAAATTTCTCAACCGCTGAAATATTTTTCTTAGCAACTGGTTATATTACAGCGTTAGAAAAGTTTGTACAAGAAAAAAGCCTAATAAATAAAAGTAGATTGTATATAGCTTATTCAGTTGCTAAGAAAAAATATTTCAGCGGTAGAGAAATTTACGGAAGAAGCCTAATGAATAAAGAGAGGTTGAAAGACGAGAATAGCGGTTTAGATACTATAATAAATAAAAGGAGGTTGTATATAGTTAATCAGTTG